>NC_047116.1:5481794-5584294 GCF_902500255.1 Thalassophryne amazonica | reverse complement strand
GTTTTGTTGTTATAACACACTTGTTTCCTGTTCAGGTGCGTGTCGATTGTTTGGTTATTGTTGTCAGTATGAGAGTTTGTCGTCTCCCCTCATCATCACTGGTTGTAAGTATTTTTAGCGTCTATTTTCTCCGCCTGCTTCCTGTATATTTGTGAGTTGTTTACTCCGGGTTCGTTACCGTTTATCCACAACCTCATGGTATGTTGTATTTTGTGTCATGTTGGATCATTAAAACAACTTGGTTTTTGTGTCCCTACATTTGGGTCCTGCCTGCCTGCTTATGGGGTTCAAATTGACATAGTTCCTGGTTTCACACTTAACACTGGAATAGTGTCATAAATTTGATGGGTGTCTTGTCTCACATTGTTCCACAGCAACATTAAAATAGTGTCGGTTAGTTGACAATGTTTACTGTTCATAATTTATTCTATTAATTGTACATTTCATTCATTAAACATATCATATTCAGTTTTATTATGAATAATTGAACATACAGTTTAATTTGAAGTTCACTAAAGGAGGCGGGATCCAAATTCATTGACATATTTGAACATTTAAAAAAATAAGTTGTCCCACAGCAACATGAAAATAGTGTAAATTAGTGTTGTTTTTGGTTAGTAATTTATTCTGTCCATTTAATTCATTAAACACATTTAATATTCAGTTTTATTATAAATTATTGAATGCACAGTTGAATTTGAAGTTCCATTAAAAAGTGGAGGCTGGAGGATCCAAATATTTCTACGTGGTTTTATAGTAATAATAGTCACTTTCCCTAGTAACTACTGCAATTTAGTTACTTTTTGAGAGAAGTAACTAGTATAACTAACTAAAGGGTAAAATGGTAAATGAACTGCATTTATATCGCACTTTTCCATCTGCATCAGACGGTCAAAGCACTTTACACTAATGCCTCACATTCACCCCGATGTCAGGCTGCTGCCATACAAGGTGCCCACTACACACTAGGAGCAACTAGGGGATTAAGGATCAAGGTGATTTTCCAGTCAGGCTGGGATCCACTGCTCTCCAATGCTTTAACCACTAGACCTTTACCTCCATTACGTTTTTAAAGTCATGTGCCCAACACTGGCAACCTCCCAGACCCTCATCTTTACAAAGTAACCATGTGCCTGCTGCAGCCAGGTGAAATCCGGGCGTGTCGCCGACCTCCTCCAGTCTCTGGGGTCGTCAGCACGCTCTGAGGCACCTGTCTCAAGACACGTGTCACATGACAAAAACTTCATCAACAGTAACACTAGTTGTTTAAGACCTTTAACATCATTGTGGTGTAGTTATTAATGAAGACATGCAGATCAAGAAGTGTTCTGGGTTGGTCTCTGTGGTCAGATGGGTTCTTCATGGTGCTTGTGTCACGTCCTGCAGCCGATTTATCTAAAGACTTCATGTTTGCTTCAGCTGCAGTTTTGGGGGAATTCTTCCAGAGATAATGACTGTGTGTGTTCAGATGATTGGGATGTGAAAAAGTGATGAACTGCTGTTTAATTTGCCCGTGGCGCTCGAACCCTCCTGCTCCGTCCTGACCCGGGCTGCTGCTGTTAGCTCATTAGACTGCATGTGGGAGAATCTGTCATGTTTGCTTTGTTGGCTGGGTGAAGGACACACTTGGTATCCTCTTGTTAAGTGCCACATAGTGCATCGTGAGACTTACTGCTTCCAGGTCAGAAAAAGTCCAGATAAAAGCTGCACCTTGTAGGGTTAGTGGATCCGATGACTTTATGTCTGTAGATATATGTCTGACACATCATTTGGTGTGTCAGAGGTCTGAATGAAAAAAACTGAGTTCAACACTGAAGACGGAGTCACGTGTCATCCATCAGTGTGATGGCACAGGTTAAAAAAAAAGAGTCCAAAACCCTGAAACTGATGACAAAACAAAATTTTTAGAATCTGCACTCTAAAATGAAGTGTAATATTTACATAATTTCATTATGTGAACCGAACTGAGAACATTTATGTGTTTTAATGGCAAAATAAAATGCAAATTATCCAAGATAACTGTTTTTAATGTTTCCCATTTAAACAGTCAAGTTATGTGGAAATGGTTGACATACAGTCACCAGATTAAGTCAACATTTATTTATTTTCATTTTTTTAAATGTACAATGTTTTATGTTTTTATCCCAGCAGTCATAGGACAATAGGCGGGGCTCACCCTGGACAGGATACCAGTCTATCACAGGGCCATGTGTAGACAGACAAACACATTCACACCAACAATCAATTTAGAGTCACCACTTCACTGAAGAGGGAGGAAGCTGAAGATCCCACAGGGAATCCACACAAACATGCAAAGTACCACAAAGAAAGGACCTGGTGTTCTGTCGAGCCGAGATCCCCGTCACCTCACCACAATATTTTGCTTTAAAGAAAGTGTGTACATGCAAGCCTGTACTTTTTTAATTGAAAAAACATTTATTACTGTATTTTCATGTAAAGACAAAACTTATGTGGGTTTTCTTCGGTAGTGGAGCTCATCTTGACAGGTGACAGTGTCCCGTCGAGATGAACTCAGCCACTGAAGAAAAGTAGAATAACCCAGATAATTTCAATTTATTTTCATTTATATAGTGCCAAATCACAACAAAGTTGTGTCAAGGCGCTTCACATAAGTAAGGTCAAACCTTACCAACCCCCAGAGCAAGAACACAGGTGACAGTCTTAAGAAAAACTCCCTCTGATGATTTGAGGAAGAAACCTCAAGCAGTCCAGACTCAGAGGGGTGACCCTCTGCTTGGGCCATGATACAGACACAAATTACAAAACGAATATACAGGAAATGTTGCTGGTGCACAGGACAGGAGGGTTACAGAAACAGACACCACACAGATCTCTGGATGGAGCTGCACCTCAAACAGAGAAAAAAAACAGAATCAGGCATCAGAAAGACAAAAAATATTGTATAATTTGTCAGAATTAAACAACAAGAAATACAGAAGAAATACTAAGGTGATCGCTGGCTACTAGCCCTAAGCTTCACTAAAAGATCCAGAATTTAGGTAAAGTTGAGGTCGCGGCCCGCTCTGTTTACTGATAAAATGAATTTAAAAGAGTAAAACGTGTAGAACTATACTATACCAGTATGCTAGACATATGAAAGGGAAAACAGGTGCACCTTAAGTCTGGACTTGAAAGTCATGAGTTTTGTCTTTACATAAAAATGAAGTAATGTGTCTTTTCAATCTAAAAAAAGGTAAAGACTTGCATATACACACACTGTCTTTAAAGCAGAATATTGTCGTTAGATGACAGGGACATGTTCATGTGCAGTAAAGAGAGATAAACTCAACGGGGGGAGGTGTTAAAGTCCAGGTAGAGAGAACTGCGCATGTGCGCGGTGGAGATCCTCTCCACAGGACAACAGCAACAAACGATTCCACAACCTTCTTGCTGTCAGGCAACAGTACTAACCGCTAATCCACCGTGTCGCCCCAAAATCTAACAGCTGCTATGCTAATATACGCAGCCTGAGTATATCACAAACATCTTACAGACTAAGGTGTTTGTGATAACATGCTGATTTTAGCAGGTCCTTCTCTTTGTCTGAATCCAGACAAGAAGAAGAAAGTCAAACTTCACTACTGGGATCCTTCTAACCTTTCCATGACAACACGGTGTGGGCCCGATTCTGTTTTTTTATAGATCTCCAGATCAATACGGCGGCCATCTCAAATGAAGAGTGAAGTCTGAACCAAGCAGGTAACTGCCAACTGCTTTCAAACCAACTATACACAGAAGCTTTTCCACCTTTGTTCCACAGCGCTCCTTCATGTGGTGACGAGGTTTTTCTGTCATTTAATTACCATCACACTGAGCACGTGGTGTTTAAGGTGCAGAAGGAGTCAGTCTTATACCGGCCCGAGGCCCGTTAGTGACCAGCTCCATATTTTCATAATTTCATTATGTTACCCAAACCAACAAAATCTGGGTGTTTTAAGGGCAAAAAAGAGCAAGTTGTCCCAGATAACTGTCTTTTATTTTTACTATTTAAAACATCCAAGTTATGTGGAACCAGCTGACAAACAGTAACTAGATTAAGTCAACAGAACATTTATTTATTTTCTGTTTTTTTTAGAGAGAGAGAGCCTGGTGCATTGGCTGGTGATGACAATTTATTTATTTATTTTAACCTTAAAAACAGCCACAAATGAAACGTACTTCACCAAGTGTATAATCCCACTGATTCAGAAAAATGAACAAATTCATCAGGTCGATTCCACACATGAGGAACCTCTGACACCTGGAACCGTTCACACGGCTTCTTCTTCACTTTCAGCAAAGAGAGAGTGTGAAACAAAAAAACATGGCAAGGACGTGTGGAAGCATTTGGCACTAAAGGTAAAAAAAAAAAATCCATGTTTTTAATTACAAAGTTATTTTCTGAGAAAAATAATCAGTGTTTAGAATTCAGTGTGTGTTGATTTTGAATATGTGACATTCTGAGGGAAATGCCTTAAAGATGAGCTCAGTGTGCTGCCAAACATTCAGCTCGCTGTTAAAACTATGAATATGGATAAACAGCCCCCCCACACACACACACACACACACACACACACACACACACACACTCACACAGAGCTCAATGAAAGCTGTGGAAAGTGGGGCAGACATTGTGCCAGTTTCTTCGGCTGACAAACTTAACTTCGATTAAAAGAACATTTTCAAATTGCTTGGTTTGTTTTCCTGTTTTTCTCTCTCTGAAGCTGACTTCTGATAATAGTGTCATCCAATTAGCACGCGGTGATTAAATTGGGCCGGTAATGAGGCCGCCAGCTCTTTGGGTTGTGGGCTCCGAGCTGACCGTGCTGTCGCGTTTGACCTCTTCATAGAGCTCAATGAGAAGAGCTCAGTGGGCCTGTGAAGCTAAACGCTGCTTCAGCTCTTCAGCCTCCGCGGGGTGGTGGCGGGGGCGGCGGGCTCCATTTCTGACACGGACATGGTGATTTTTGAGAGGGCTGCTTCGTCCTTTGAGGACTGTGCTGTTATTCCAAACATGAATGTCATGGCAGCTGGAGCGGGTCATTGGATAATGCCCCGTCCCTCTGCTCTCCTCGCTTACATGTTTTTGGTCTCTGGTGGTAAAGAGATGATGAAATGGAAAATGACAGCGTTTAGCCTCTGTGGACACAGTGCGAGGGACGTCTCCCATGATCCCAGAGGAGGGATGTGTGCGCGCTTCCGTAATCCCGTCACACAGGTGCATCCTCCCCAAAAAGATGCTGAGCTGAAGTAAACCTGCTTTCTTTGTTTTTGCTCCTCACATCCAGGAGGTGGTTGGATCCAGATCACTGCATTGACCTGAGGTCTGAAATGATTTTTGTGTGCATGTTTTAAACCTGTGATGGACATGATCCAGGATTTAGCCCGCCTCTGCCTGATGCATGCTGGGAGAAGCTCCAGACACCTCACAGGATGAAAGGAGAAGAAAAGAATGATGGATGAAGGAAGCTGCAGGCCAGTCTATCACAAACAGCAGAGCATAAAAACTTGGCGGCGCGTCAGATGTCCTTTAAACGGTCATGGCGTTCAGAATCAGGCTAATCAGATCCAATAAACAGGATCCACTTGGTCTGGATTGTGCACACTGTGTGTACTCACAAAGTAAAACACAGTTTCAGAATTCAATTAATTTTATTTATATAGTGCCAAATCATAATAAAGCTTCCCCAAAGTGCTTCACACGGGGAAGATCTAACCTCATCAACCCCTCTGAGCAAGTCACCCCAGTCTCACGACAAGTCGTGATTCAGCAACACGAAAAATACATTAATCTACTGGTTCATGATATTGTGATGATAAGCACCTCTTTTTCATCACAGCAGCACAAATTCATGCTAATCATTCCGTGATGGCTACACGAAATTAAAAGTGAAGTGGTGGTGGTTATGGTTAGGTTGGGGGGTAGGAGTAGGATTAGGTTATGGTTAAAGTTAGGTTGGGGGATAGGAGTAGGATTAGGTTATGGTTAAAGTTAGGTTGGGGGATAGGAGTAGGGTTAAGTTATTGTTAAAGTTAGGTTGGGGGATAGGAGTAGGGTTAGGTTATGGTTAAAGTTAGGTTGGGGGATAGGAGTAGGGTTACGTTATGGTTAAAGTTAGGTTGGGGGATAGGAGTAGGGTTAGGTTATGGTTAAAGTTAGGGTGGGGGGTAGGAGTAGGGTTAAGTTATGGTTAAAGTTAGGTTGGGGGATAGGAGTAGGGTTAAGTTATGGTTAAAGTTAGGTTAGGGGATAGGAGTAGGGTTAAGTTATGGTTAAAGTTAGGTTGGGGGATAGGAGTAGGGTTAGGTTATGGTTAAAGTTAGGGTGGGGGGTAGGAGTAGGGTTAGGTTATGGTTAAAGTTAGGTTGGGGGATAGGAGTAGGGTTAGGTTATGGTTAAAGTTAGGTTGGGGGATAGGAGTAGGGTTAGGTTATGGTTAAAGTTAGGTTGGGGGATAGGAGTAGGGTTAGGTTATGGTTAAAGTTAGGTTGGGGGATAGGAGTAGGGTTAGGTTATGGTTAAAGTTAGGGTGGGGGGTAGGAGTAGGGTTAAGTTATGGTTAAAGTTAGGTTGGGGGATAGGAGTAGGGTTAAGTTATGGTTAAAGTTAGGTTGGGGGATAGGAGTAGGGTTAGGTTATGGTTAAAGTTAGGGTGGGGGGTAGGAGTAGGGTTAAGTTATGGTTAAAGTTAGGTTGGGGGATAGGAGTAGGGTTAAGTTATGGTTAAAGTTAGGTTGGGGGATAGGAGTAGGGTTAAGTTATGCTTAAAGTTAGGTTGGGGGATAGGAGTAGGGTTAGGTTATGGTTAAAGTTAGGGTGGGGGGTAGGAGTAGGGTTAGGTTATGGTTAAAGTTAGGTTGGGGGATAGGAGTAGGGTTAAGTTATGGTTAAAGTTAGGGTGGGGGGTAGGAGTAGGATTAGGTTATGGTTAAAGTTAGGTTGGGGGATAGGAGTAGGGTTAAGTTATGGTTAAAGTTAGGTTGGGGGATAGGAGTAGGGTTAGGTTATGGTTAAAGTTAGGGTGGGGGGTAGGAGTAGGGTTAGGTTATGGTTAAAGTTAGGTTGGGGGATAGGAGTAGGGTTAAGTTATGGTTAAAGTTAGGTTGGGGGATAGGAGTAGGGTTAGGTTATGGTTAAAGTTAGGGTGGGGGGTAGGAGTAGGATTAGTAATAGTGAGTTAAAAAAACATTGTCACAAAATGAGTCAAATTTTCATGACAGACAAAAAAAAATGAGAGACTGGGCTGGAGCAAGCACACGGTCAACAAGAAAAAAAAAAAAACTCCCTCTGGTGTTCTTGAGGAAGAAACCTCAAGCAGACCAGACTCAGAGGGGTGATTCACTGCTGAGGCCAAACTAACAGTTAGAAAGTCAAAGGATGGTGCAAAGTCCATCTGAAGGCCAAGCCAGCATAGTCCCATATCCCTGCCACCGGCAGTAGCACTTCTGGCTGTTGTTGTGGAATGCGGTGGGCCGGGTCACCCATCCATCATGTGGCACTGGTCACACCTCAGCCACAATGCACTCGGGGTCTGCAGTCTCAGCAGCAATACTTCAGACAGAGAGAAAAGTGCAGAAACAGTCAAACAGAATGACCAGACTGAGGGCATTAAATTCACCAGCAATAAATCAACAGAGAAGCAGACAGAGTCCTAAAGTGGTCGCTGGCAGCTAACCCTTTGCTTCAATAACAAACCCAAAGTTTTTGATAGAATGAGACTGAGACCTGAGAACACAATTTAAGAGGAGAGGAAAAATGGCTCGACACTATACACGTGTTGGCCATACAAAAGGGAAAACAGATGAGTCTTTAATCTGCACCTGAATGACTCTCAGCAGGCAGATTGTTCCATAAAACAGGTGCACAATAAGAAAAAGCTCTGTGGCCTGCTGACTTCTTTTTAACCAAAGAGACACATGATAATCCTGCCTCCTGAGAACGCAGAGCTCAGGCCGGTACGTAAGGTTTAATTATGTGGGCTAGTTAGGGAGGCGCTAGTCCATGAATGTTTTTATAAGTTAGCAAAGAAACCTTAAAATCAGACCTCACCGAGACAGGATGCCAAAATTTGGGATATTTTAGGACCGAGCTTTATGACATCACAAGAGTGTTTGATTTCTGACGTTTTGTTGTCACAAGGAGCCTGACCTGTGGAACGCACAGGCAGCCGTAACGGCGACATCACCTGTGTGTGCATTTACATGCTCATTTGGGGTCTATTCCTGCCTCTGCCCCTGAGCAAGGCAGCATTTCTTCATCTGGCATTAGTACCCGGTGCCGGACTGTGGATTTTGTCTAACTGTAATAAGGATGGTTAAATGCAGAGAACACATTTCACTGTGTGGATCCTTCTTTGCACAATGACAATAAAAGGAGCTTCTCGTTCTCTCTCTCATTTGTCTTTGATAATGACTTTTATTCCACACTCTGTATCTTCTGCCTCTGGGTTTTTTGTTGTTTTGTGTGTGTGTGTTTTAAACAGTGTACCCTCTTTCGTGTGCATTCATCTATTTTAACTAGCTCATTTAGCTGTCAAATATATATATTTTAAAACAGAAACTTAAAATATACATTATAAATAAATATAAACTCATCATCAAACTCAGCCACAGGCGGTCTGTGTGCACCCACCACAATCTGAGTGCAGGTCCCAAGCCCGGATAAATGGGTAGAGTCATGTCAGAAGGGGTTCTGGCATAAGAATGCTTAAAGAAATACACTGGTCAGAAATCAAAGTTCCATATCAGATTGGACAAGACCCAAGTTAATAACAACAACCTCCAGCGTTGGTAGTATTACTGGTAAAAGGAGAGAGTTGACTGATTTGATGGAGAGGATAAAGGCAGACATACTGTATGTGGAAGAGACCAAGTGGAAGGAAAGTAAGACCAGGAGCAAGTTGTTGTATCGTGGTGTGGATGGGAGGAGAAGTGGTGTTGGGACATTGGAGACTATACGGTCGTGGCAGGAGAGAGTGTAGTTAGACAACATTGGATGGTGGTTTGCAGGATGAATTCAAAGGAAAAGAGGAGGAAGTGACTTAGAGCTCAAGAAAGGATCAGCTAAAGGAGGAAGACTGTTGTGTGAAATTCATTGAGCAGGTGAGAGAGGCACTGGATTAAGATGAAGTGATTTTGGACCACTGGAAAAGTACTGGAGATGTGGTGAAGGAGACAGATAGGAAGATGGTAGATGTGACATCTGGACAGATGAAGGTAGACCAGGAGACTTGGTGGTGGGACAAAGATGTTCAGGAAAGCATAAGGAGAAAGAGGCTGGTGAAAAAGGATTAGGATAGACGGAGAGATGAAGAAAGTCAACAGGATTAGGAGATGTGGTGAAAGTGAAGTGGCAAAGGGTTAAGGAAAAGGCACATGAAGTTAAACACTAAGGAAAAACAAAATGACTTGTACTGATCTGAGCTGGAAAGGATGTGCAACAGGTTAGGAGGAAAAGGATGCAGATGGTAATGTGCTGACAACCAAGGAGAGTGTGATGTGAAGGTGGAGGGAATATTTTGAGGATCAGGGGCCTCAATTAGAAAGTATGTGTGTGTATGTGTGTAAATGTGGCGTCTGTCCGTCTCCACCTTAGCGTTCAGATGTATCGAAAGTGAAATGACAGTGTATATATGAGGTGGTCCACGCTAAGTCCATGGCTGGAGGTGATGCTGGGAAACCATTAATAGCGTGAAAACATGAAGTCATCATTGTGATGTGCACATCAGACACACACATGAACAATTAACACACCCACATGTTTGCAGTTATATGGGTGGATATAAAAGCAGCTGCAAAATGATGAGGAAAATGACACTAACAGTGGCTGTGTTAGCGTTGTTAGAGGACCCTGCAACTGGTGCAATCTGACGTGAGCGTGTATTCGGGGAACATAAGGATTTACTTGAAAATGATAAATGGCTCATAAACCATGTTAAGTTACCAAGGCCACTGCTGCTGGAGTTGCACACAGAACTGCGACCGGCCCGGAGTGCAATATGGCGAGGAGCCAGTGGTTGTCTGTGCCCACACAGGTGCTGACCACACTGGGCATCCTGACAACAGGGGCATTCCCGCGGAAGCTGGCTGAACGGTCAGGAGTGTGCCAGTCAACCTTGTGCCGAGCTGAGTGGAACACAATCATCTGAATGTCATCCAGGTACATCACATTCCAACATTAAAGCACAATGTGCAGCGAGAGCTGGTTTTCCAAATGTAATCGGAGCTATTAATTGCACACATGTTGCTATAAAGGTGCCATCACATGATGAATTTGTTTTTGTTAATAGAAAACATTTTCATTTCATCAATGTTCAGATCATATGTGATGTGCAAATGCAACTAACATCATGGCTAGGTGGCCTGGTTCAACACATGACTCATTTATCCTAAGAGTATGGTTGGGAACAGGCTAGGGACGGGCACAGCGCATGATGGGTGGCTGCTTGGTGAGTAAATAGTTTATTTGTGAGAATCAGAATCAGAGAGAATCAGAAAGTTCAAGGCATAAGTCAAGATGATGTAAGACCAGCTATGTTGTATGTCACAGAGACGGTGTGATGGTTTAGAGACAAAGTCAGAGATGACTGATGTTTTGGACATGTGCAGAGGAGGGACCTGGGGTATATAGGGAGAAGGATGCTGAAGATGGAGCCACCAGGCAGGAGGAGAAGAGGGAGGACAAAGAGGAGGTTTATGGATGTGCTGAGGGAGGACATGCAGGTGGTTGGTGAGACAGAGGAAGATACAGAGGACAGGGTGAGATGGAAACGACTGATCTGTTGTGGCGCCCCCTAATGGGAGCAGCCTTAAGAAGAAGAATAAACTCACCAACAGAGTTTATATTGTTCATTAAAGAGCTCTGTGTGTGTTTAGCTGACAGACCAGACAGCAGTCATGTGATGTGTTTCACGGGTGGGACTTCCTTCCAATTCATAGAAAGACCAGTAACAGGTGTTAATTATTTAAGGTTGCCCCCAGTTTGGGGTCAAAGTGACTGTCTGCAGGTCATTGTTGTGTCTATTTTAGCTGCCTGCCACTTCTGGCAGATAAATTTGACTCTGAGATTATTCTCTAGAGGGGCGGCGTACACACAATGCAGCACACACATTTGGGAGGCGTCCCAGATGTTACTGATCTTCAAGGTTTAATGTGTGGAATGAAAATCCACACGTAGTGTAGACGTGATGTGAGCGTGACACTTGCAACATGTTTCATGCCTTGAAGCCCCTCCCTTTTTGATTTGTGGTCGTACCCCAGCAGAGGTTTGCTCCTGCTCGTTTCACCCACCTGTAGCATGTGGAGGAGGAGATGGGGGCGGGTACGCCAAACAGTCCCACAGGGTTCAGGTAATAACGGTGAAACATGACACAAGCAGCATGACGGTTGACTTCCTGCAGCTCTTTGACTTTGTCATTCTTCAGATCTGAAAATATCACAATACTCTTAATGGATTTTACACACACACACACACGCACGCACGCACACACGCACGCACACACTACAATGCAAATGTTTCATGGAGAAAAAGGTGTAAACTTTTATTTGTGATATTGTGATGTGACGGGGATTTGAACCATTTGAACCATGACTGGCTGGTTTTAATGTCAGTGTCTCAGCTTCTGCTCAGTTTCACACGACATTAATGACATTTAAGGGCAGCACAAAGGGTTTAAATACAACATCTGTTTTTTGTTTTTTTTACACTCTTGTGTGGGTCAACACAAACCCAGAGTCCCGAGTCCATTCAATGAAACACAACTTTATGACTTTGTGTATCTCAGCAGAACCTGCACCAGCTTCCAGAATATCCTCCGGCACCAAACAGCAGCTGAAAGTCTCCCGTAACCAGACACACTTCTCACACACTGCAGCAAAATCAATTAACAAGGTCATCTATAATGTAAAGACTTCGATCTGCAGCAGCAGCAGAAGCGCTGATTGTGAACCAACATCGAAGAAAAGGTCCTGTTCATCACCACCTCAACCAACCTCTGCTGCTGGTTCCTCAACCAGCTGGTTGACCTTTGCCCTCATTCAGTCTCCAGCTGACTGATTGATGCCTGATTACTTCCACCTGCTGATTGGTGGGAGGAGCCACCAATCAGCAGGTGGCTCCTCCTACTAACATAAGGAAGGAGCTCAGTTGGAGTTGGTTTGCTGTCAGTCTGCACACTGATGATTTTGTTGACTTCTTGCTGCTGAGGGTTTTTTATTTTTATTTTTATTTTTTGGTGGGTGTTGTTAGTTGTGCCTGTATTTTTCTCTTTTTAATCTGGAATTGTTCCTTCTGTTTTTCAACCTTGAAAGTTTGTTTTCACTTGAGATTTTAAGATTTTATCTGATATTTTACATTTGATCTTAAAAAAAAAAAATCTGTGTTTTTCTGGTTCTTGTACTGTGTGGAATGTATTTTTCCATCACAAGCTATTTGGCTCTTTGGTTGACTTCTTGGTAATTGAGATCTCTGTTTGTGCAGGACTTTGAGGAAGATGTGACTCTCACATCGAAACGTCAGTCCCTTTGAACATTTTTTTCCCTTTCAGCACCTTATTAAAGACTTTTTGCACTTATTTCTGTACTGCACCAGTTATTTCTTCTTTTTTACAAATTGGTCCTGCCTGGTTGCACCAGATTTGTTTGTGCTGTGCAGAAGCGCGGTGAACTCTTTGTTTTTGCTATAATACAGAAGGTGTTTTTTTTTGTTTTTTTAACCTGTGTATTTGTAATTGTAACTCTTGTTGCCTCTTGGCCAGGACTCCCTTGAAAAAGAGGTTTTTAATCATAATTGGACTTTCCTGGTTAAATAAAGGTTAAATAAAATAGAAAAAAATAAAAACCTTTTCCTTGACCTTTTACCTTTTACCAGACTATTCCAAAGTCTAACCTTCTCTTGACATCTATCAAAGTTTGAAGGAAATCCATCCCGGTGTTTTTTTAGTTATCCTGTCCACAGACAAACACACACGTCGGTGAAAACGACACTTGAGATAATTAGCTTGTGTGCTGGTGTCTGATATGTTACGCAGGGTTTCAACCATCCCTGTGATTATCAGAGACATGAAACCGCTGAACAGGACTGTGTTTAAAAAGTAAAATTTCAGATTTGAGGAAATCTGGCAGTTATTTTAAAATGTACCTTCATATATATATATATATATATATATTTTTTTTTAATTGTCAGTGAACTGAGTTCACAATTTTTTGAAGGGTTACTGTAAAAATGTGTGCAAGTAAAGTCACTGATGTAAATGCAGGTAATCTGATTACTGTGTTACTGTCTGAAGACTTTTACTGATTTAAACATTCTTTTCAGCTTCCCCCCTTTTTGCTCAGCTTCGCCACAACAGATCTGATACAGATCTGCATGTTGATTTTCGGCACAGATTTTGCACCAGATTCCTTTCCTGATGCAAATCAACATTACATGGGGAATTTCACAGGTGATCCTGAACTGGGAATCTTCTGTTCTGGAAGAGTGTACAGTGATGACCATGCTGTCTAAAGGTGTCCTCTCTCAAACAAAGTGATGGAAACCTTCAGCAAAGAAAATAAATTTATACAGTTTTAATTTCAGAGCAACAGACAAAATCCTTAAAGAAGCTGGTTTCATCCATAAACTGCAAATCTGTGTGATGATGCAAAAGCCAGTTGGATCATCTCCCCAGGACAAAGTCCACATAATGTTCAATTGGGCACAGCAGTCTCGTTTGAGGGCGGGCGCTAAAGGGGTAAAATAGGACATAATTTCTCTACTTCCGGGGTACAAACCACAGCATTTTCAATGGGTTTTTGGGCAAATTACACAAACAAAGTGACAATACAAACAAAAAGTGATGATGCGGTGGGAAAGTGGACATGTGTTGTGGTTTGTTTATGACCCGGAGCTCAAACATGTTGAGGCAGTTTTGCAGGCGAGAGAACAAAGCTACTCTGGTTAGCTGTGTAAGCTAACACTTACTGACATGACGTCTCCCACTCGCTTTGTCTTCCCTTCTCCACGGGAAACAGAAAAAAAAAATGGTTTTCACAACTGCTTCGGTGATTGCAGCCAAAAATAAAACAGTCCACTGTTTTTCTGTGTGAAGTGATGCTGTGTACATACTGCACAACGGCAGCAGAGGTCCCCATAAGTGGTCAAATCCCGCAATATCACGCAGGGGTCAAATGAGACTGTGGTGCCCTACTGAGTCCATGGATAAAGACTCCAGGTCACTGTCAGGCAAATGAACCAGTTATCATGCAACCGGCACAACAATGGAACAATATAATGATCCATGCGTGAGAACAACGGTTCTGCTTTGGAACCTAAGAAGAAACCCTGAACCTACCGTGGCACGCGCGCGCGCACACACACAAAAAACAACAGCAACTCTAGTTGGAGTAAGTGGGTATTGGAAAATGAATTATTCAGTGTACTATCACTTCAACATGTGCACTAAAGGCACCTCCTTGAATCCCATGTTGGGAATTAGAGATTAACATGAACTAGGTACGTGATAAAAAATTAAAGGAATTGTAGCAGAACTGGTGTGGCTCAAAAGAGCCTATAGAGACATTCAAAATTTGTTCTGTGTCACATATGAAGAAAGTTCTGACCGTTTGAAGGTCACAATCTTGCTAATTTTTGTCTGTGTGCTTAAGGGAAGACTTTGGATGAGACTTTGATTCATGCCTTTGTCTCCTCTACATTGGACTATTGTAATGTTCTATTTTCTGGTTTACCACAGTCCAGGATTAGGGGTCTTCAACTGGTTCAAAATGCTGCTGTCAGACTTTTGATACAAAGCAGAAAGTTTGACCACATTACACCCGTTTTGGCGTCTCTTTACTGGCTTCCAGTCGCTGCAAGATCGGATTTTAAAGTTCTGTTATTAGTTTATAAACTTGTTCCTGGACTAGCACCTCCCTATCTGGCTGACCTGGTAAGGCCCTATGTACCAGTGTTCACAGGGTGCAGGACCTCTATTTGTTCCCAGGGTGAATAAAAAGTCTGCCGGTCACAGAGCTTTCTCCTACCGTGCCCCAGCTCTGTGGAACGATCTCCCGGCACACATTCAGCAGTCGGATACTGTGGAGACTTTTAAGTCACGTTTAAAGACTCATTTGTTTTCCTTGTTTTATCATTAGTGTTATGTGTTTTTATTCTTGTATTCTTTCATCATTGTCTTTTTATTGTGTTTTAAATTTTTAATTCAGTTTTTTCTGTTTTTATTATGTTGTGTTAAGCGCCTTGAGATGATCTCATCGTGTTTTGGCGCTATATAAAATAATAAATTTGAATTTGAATTTGCTGTGACTGCTGTCTCATTGTTTACATTTGAAAATGATGGCACTCCATCAAACCTAATTATTATCACCAGTGTCAAAATCCTGCTTTTTCACCAAGTCTGCCGTCTTGCCGACTTGACATCGGTGCTGCAGATTGTAAAAATGTGCATGCAAACGCTTCAATCCCCACCAAACTTCACAGCAAAGTATATAATTGCATGAAGCAAATGTTCTATATTATTTGAAAACCACTTTTACCTTTACAAGCGAATGTTTCCGATGCAATTCAATTAAATTTTTCACGGAATTTCCGAACTTCTACTCATCACAGGAATACTGTTTGAACACAAGGTTGCAGGGGGGATTTCATCTACATCATTAAATAGGGAGATTCCTGATTGTCAAACAGTAAACACATTCCTCCAAACGCAAACTCAGCACTACTGCCTAGAAAGTCTCACAAGCCAGAAGCAGCTGATACGTCCCAACAGCGGATGCCATATTTAGGTCATACGCGTGCACCAACATGAACACCAGTGACATGACATGTTCTAATAATGGTTTAATGGTTTTTCTTTTGGTCAAGAACATATATATCAGGTTTCAACAAGAACGTATCTGTACCAAGTCACTCATCTTTCAGAAAGTTTTAAAATGCCTTACTTTTCTTCAGCAATGGATGAAATTCTTTTTTTTTTTTTTTTTTTTTTTTGCCCTCAAAATTCTACACACAATACACACATAATGACAGTGGAAAAAAAAAAAAAAAAAAAATATATATATATATATATATATATATATATATATATATATATATATATATATATATATATATATTTCTGCTATGACTGCTGGGGTGGTCACCAGCCCCCCATGACCCTTAATTTGAGTAAGTGGCTATAGAAAATGGATGTATTGACCCAAACTGCACTTATCAGGCAGCTGTTGTACCTTCAGAGTTGGGAGCATCACTGCACTGTAGCTCCACACATACAAAATGTGCATTATTACACATCATAGTTTTTATTATTTTTTTCTGTTTTAAAGTACAGGTTTTTATTTTATTTACAGTGTGTGGGTATATTATTTGCTTTACATGAGTCTGATGGGCAATGCAGTTACAAAAAAGTAAAATAGGAACTCTGATATATTGCCGTGCTGTTTCCCTCACAGCGACAGGAAAAGAACAATGAGGTTTTAATGAATAAGAATGACGGTGACTGATTGCTGATTTTTTTTTTTTTTTAATCTCTGGTTTGATTGTGTCTCTTATCACAGACGCCTGTGCGGCTGATGAGGCCTCACTTTTCATCCTCATCGCCTGCGCTTTTACTTTGAATTAATTCATCAGATAGAAAATAAGAATCTGCAAAGTGCTACAGCATGTTAGCAGAGTTTTAAAGCCTTTAATTATTTATTTTTTGCTTCATACAGAATCTATGAAAGTGGTTTTATTTTACAAAGCAAATCTTATCTCAGTAATTTTAATTTAATGTTATCTGCTGGTGATTTATTCATTCTGATTTACGCCACAGATGACCTGAACACAACTCTGACAAAACACATGAGTGTGTTATCATTTATGTGAAAGGAAAAATTTAACAAAAGAGATGTACAATAATTTTGACTGGAAGCAAACTTGATTAATAATAATAAAGTTGTATAAAGTGGTGCACAATATCCATTTTAATAACACATAATTTAAATAGTCAAATGCATATAAGATGAAATCATCAGCATGTGACCATCAGAAAGTACATGTTTTTCAGAGTATGTCATGTTTTGGTTTTGTTACTCATTTGCAAGGTCCAGCAACTTATATTCTGGTGTGACTTATACTCAACAATTCACACTTTTGTCATTAATAATAAAACTTATGACTATTTTGTATACAGGACTTTCCAAGCAATCAAATCAGTAATCAAAATAAATGGCAATAATTTAAAAAAAAATGACCATAATCTCACAAAAATCTCAAATTAAAGATCTGAAAATTCAGAAAAACAGTGAAACTTATACCCCAGAAAATACTTGTACCCAGGGGTGACTTCCACAAAGGAAAATCTGCTCTATCATTAAATACAGCTGATGGTAAGTGATAGAAAATAGAGAAACATCTGGGTCAAAACGAGATGACAGAGAGGTGTGAAACACCGGGTTGCTTTTAAGTGGTGACGGAGGGTGGAGGTCACATGTTCAATGACAACAGACTAACAATAACATACACTGTCAGAATGGGTGAAATGACAGAAACTCGACAGAATAAACTGAATCTTTTTCCCCACCTAGCGTTGTTTTCAGAGGAGTTACGCATCACACAGTCACCAAAATCAGCAAAACGACAGCTGACTGGTTCCAGATGAACCTTTGAGAAAAGTGGTTGGATGCGAGCGGATGACAGATGTTCACCCTCCTCTCCTAGAATTTCTTGTCTTTTCTCTCTAAAAAACGTAGCTGTGTCACAGTTTGCCTGGACGTCAGCGTGTTGTGTTTCTGTGCCAAAAAAAGGACATGAGATTCAACAGCAGCCATGTTTGTTTGCTGTTGTTGGATTTCTTTGTGACATCACAAGGATTTTTTTATTTTTACTCGCTACACAGGGAACAGTTGTAAATACAATAAAACACAGTATTATCTACAAAACTAACACATACACTCAAACTTTTTTTTTTCATTATGAGGGAACATGTTTAGTTTTATGAAGCACATTTCAAATAAATGTGCAAACGGTTGTTGATGCTCCAGTATAGAAATTTATTATCACGTGAGCTAAACTGGTCAGTATGTCTAACAAAAAGGTTACAAAAAACTGAAAAAAGTAAAAATCCACAACAAATAAAAAACAAAAAACACACAAGATGAATCTCAATTGTCAAAATGTTCAACATTTCTCGGTCTAAGATCTTTTCTTTTTGTCCCCTTCAAAGTAAAACGCTGTTATACTGATGAGTTTGATGTATTCAGTAAATTTTGTGCCCTCCGAGTTAACACAGAATGTTCTGTGTGTCAACTTATTTCTAAGAATTCAGCCCATGTGTGATCAAACAATAGTCAAACTCACCATTTTGGAGTTTTTTGCTTCATTAATAAATGGGCAATTCTATGGTAACGGAATTACAACAACAGCAAAATCTGGACATATGGCATCTAACCACGACAGATTAGCTCAGATTGTAATTCCGTTACCGTAGAATTGCCCAAATGATGACCCAATTGATTCAAGGATTAATTTAATTTTCCAATGAACTACTGTGATACATGGTGGGCTACACTCTGCCCTTTTTTTTTTTTTTTAAGGTCTATTCCATTAGATTTCAAGGTCTGTCTTTGGAACTCATTTCCAATTAGAATCTGGACCAAGATTAACAAGTTTTTATTTTTAATGTCTTTTCTCTTGAACCAAACCAGCTAATTGTTGACATTAATTGAACCTTGTATTTGAAAAGATTCTTTTATTTGCAGTGTTTTCACTGCCTACAGATCAGATTTTATGTGTTTGAGAGTTTGCCGTGGGAGAGTTGGGCACAAGGTGGAACAGATCTCACACTAAACTGGTGACTTATTTGCAATTTACTTTTCATGTATGATGATATCAGACATTTTTAGAAGTATATGGAATTCTTCAGGCAGAATTTCATGCAGAGCACCCTGGGTGCACGAGGATGCATGAGGTGTGTGTGTGTGTGTGTGTGTGTGTGTGTGTGTGTGTGTGTGTGTGTGTGTGTGTGTGTGTGTGTGTGTGTGTGTGTGTGTGTGTGTGTGTATCCCTCTCTTGTCCAAATGGCACTTTGGAATTGAGCCAAACTTGGAACATGTAGTTTGACATACAAGAGGCGTGACACAATCTATTGAGAGACTTGTGCTGCATCGTCATCATTTTCTATTTTCTATTGAAAAGTATTGAAAATGGAAATGAAATAGAAATATACGAGGGCTGTCCGTAAAGTATAGGTCCTTTTTATTTTTTTCAAAAACTATATGGATTTCATTCATATGTTTTTACGTCAGACATGCTTGAACCCTCGTGCACATGCGTGAGTTTTTCCACGCCTGTCGGTGACGTCATTCGCCTGTGAGCACTCCTTGTGGGAGGAGTCGTCCAGCCCCTCGTCGGAATTCCTTTGTCTGAGAAGTTGCTGAGAGACTGGCGCTTTGTTTGATCAAAATTTTTTCTAAATCTGTGAGACACATCGAAGTGGACATGGTTCGAAAAATTAAGCTGGTTTTCCGTGAAAATTTTAACGGCTGATGAGAGATTTTGAGGTGATTCTGTCGCTTTAAGGACTTTTCACGGTGCAAGACGTCGCTCAGCGCTCTCAGGCGGCGTCATCAGCCTGTTTCAAGCTTAAAACCTCCACATTTCAGGCTCTATTGATCCAGGACGTCGTGAGAGAACAGAGAAGTTTCAGAAGAAGTCGGTTTCAGCATTTTATCCGGATATTCCACTGTTAAAGGAGATTTTTTTAATGAAAGACGTGCGGACGGGTCCGCGCGTCGGGACGCAGCCGACGCGGCGCAGCGGCACAGGAAAAACACCTCCGTGTTGATAACCATTTGGCTTTTGATGGCTTTCAGTGGAGTGAGTATATGAGAAATTGTTTAACAGCTGGAGATGTTCCAACTTGTCCTTAAGGTTTCCAACGGAGGTGTTTTTCCTGTGGCGGAGTGTCGCGGCGGCTGCGAGCCGACGCTGCAATCCGCCCGCACGTCTTTCATTAAAAAAATCTCCTTTAACAGTGGAATATCCGGATAAAATGCTGAAACCAACTTCTTCTGAAACTTCTCTGTTCTCTCACGACGTCCTGGATCAATAGAGCCTGAAATGTGGAGGTTTTAAGCTTGAAACAGGCTGATGACGCTGCCTGAGAGCGCTGCGCGACGTCTCGCACCGTGAAAAGTCCTTAAAGCGACAGAATCACCTCAAAATCTCTCATCAGCTGTTAAAATTTTCACTGAAAACCAGTTTAATTTTTCGAACCGTGTCCACTTCGATGTGTCTCACAGGTTTAGAAAAAATTTTGAACAAACAAAGTGCCAATCTCTCAGCAACTTCTCAGACAAAGGAATTCCGACGAGGGGCTGGACGACTCCTCCCACAAGGAGTGCTCACAGGCGAATGACGTCACCGACAGGCGTGGAAAAACTCACGCATGCGCACGAGGGTGCAAGCATGTCTGACGTAAAAACATATGAATGAAATCCATATAGTTTTTGAAAAAAATTAAAAGGACCTATACTTTACGGACAGACCTCGTGTATATATATATATATATATATATATATATATATATAAATATATATAGTGTGTGTGTGTTTATGTGTATACCCCATATGCAATAGGGAGAATTTATTAGTGGTCCAAAAGCAAACTTTCAGTTTGCTGATTAAAAAAAGTGTACAGTGGTCCCTCGTTTATCGCGGGAGTTCCGTTCTAAAAATAGCCCGTGATAGGTGAATTCCGCGAAGTAGTCAGTGTTATTTTTTTACAATTATTATAGATGTTTTAAGGCTGTTAAACCCCTCACTACACATATTTTCTCACTTTTCTCTCCTGTGTAAACACTCTCAAAGTTCAAACCTTAGTAAAAAAATAAGTCCAGTATTATAAAATGAAACCAAAGATCAAAACCTGTTTTCAGGCCCAAACATTTGTTTGAGAAATAAAAATGAACGTTTTCCTATAAATAATTATGATGGCTTTTAGAACTAACAAATTTAATTTTAACAATCAACCTACGAGGTTGGACACATAAGAAATTATTAATAGTGACTGACCAGTATTCCTCTGATTGTGCCTCTTTGTCGTTGCGCCGCTCCGCAGCGTCTTTTTCCACCTCGGTGCAGGTGTTTTTTTCCGAGTGATATGGGTAGTTGCTGGCACTCTTGTTTTCTTCTGAGCGAGAAGATTCTTATAAACAGACACACGCAGAACACAATGTGCATGCTTTTTCTTCGCTGCTGGAGCGCTCTGCATCAAAACAGCGAGTGTAGTCTCTGGACCTGTTGCCAGATTTTGACTGCAACTAAGCACAGCAGACAGTTAAAAAAAAGAAGCATGCAAAATTGCACTAAAAGAAATCCGCGAAACAGCGAGACCGCGAAAGGTTAACCGCGATATAGCGAGGGACCACTGTATTTGGAAATGAAACTGGTTAAAAGGCGGTGATCTGACCAACAGCTGCCTTCTCCTTCCTGTTCCTGCACGCATGCTCATAGTAGCGCTGTTCCATGTTTGACTGGATGGTCCAATATCCAGTGAACACAAAGAACTCCCACAGACGTCAAAGAGCTCGACCTGGTTTTCCAAACATGCATAAAATTAAGTGAAACGTTGTGGTGAGAGTTTGACTTTATTCCAGCTGAAGTATTAAATCACATGTTTTTGTTTCACATGCAGAGAAGCAGAGATCTCCATGTGGCCTTCTGTGGCCCTCTTAAAAGGAAAATTCCACCCCAGTATTCTGTGGCGCTGCTGGATATCATCAATCTGTGCTGTTCAGAGCACTCCAGGGATTATTACGTGATGAAGTGTGAAGTGTTCCCACAATGCCTTTCAACAGCCCCCAGAGAACGCATGTGAATTTATTGTATCCAGCTGAGTTTAATGTGGAGGTGGAAAGAGCCATGATGAGAGTTTGGAGCTGAGAGGAAGTCGGAGGGTTTTATTGTGGAGGATTTGCTGCAAAAAGGCGTCCACTCGTTAACAACGGCGAGTTTGTCCTGATGAAATTAATGTGACGACACTGCAGGTGTACAAATGTTGATTTTCACAACTGACAGAGCTTGGTGGAACTAAACTAATCGTAGTTAAAGTCAGTGAATGTTAGGCTACTAGCTCCCTTTCAAGCCTTTGTACTAGTACAGTAGATAATAGTTGTTATGCTAAAATACGTTAGCTCTCTTTTGATTGAATATGGTACTTTAGGAATGATCACCAGTTACTTGTAAGGGATCAAGCTCCGGTTTAAGATGGACTACGTACACCTCGAGACAGGGTCTGGCACCGGCTACACAGTGTCGCCCATCCCGTTGCTCATGGCCATGAACCTCATCATCAAAGCAGAGGAAATGTTAACCAGAGGTTCAGTGATGGACTCAGGGGTCCAACAATCAGGGATCAGGGGTTACATCATAATCACAACATCATCCTGTGTACAGGCAAGGTGGTTCCTAGTGAAGCTTGATGAGGTCATCATCTCTGTCTCAACTGAGTGGCTGTGTACTGTGAAGGATGCATTCTACCAAGACCTAACCTCCATTCATTCATTAATTTTTTATATCCATGTACTCAAATTAATGATTGGGGGGGCTGTAGGCCCTGGAGCCTATCCCAGCAGTCATCGGGCACGAGGTGGGGTACACCTTGGATAGGATGCCAGTCAATCACAAGGCCACATATAAGGGTGATTCTTAGACTACAGGCACTTATTATGTCCATTGATCATATTGTATGAAAAACAGAAAAAAGGGGAAATTTCACACTTTTATAGTTATCTTTACAATGAAAGTGTGTTAAGAAATTTGTTCTAGTAGTCTATGATGACTTTTTCACCTTTTTTCAGCATCATTATATGCAAATATTGCCGTTTTGTGCTTGTCCCACACCCAGACTAATGATCTTCAATGATAAAAATGAATAGTAAACAAACGTTTTTTCTAATGTTTTAAAATATCTCTGAATAAAATATCAGTAAAATATTCAAAACATAATTGGGGTATTCAATGTCATACAATTGTTGTGATTTTTTTTAAACAAAATGTAGTTGTCCCACACTATTGCCGTAATTTCCACCACAACACTGTAATGTCCCTTTAAACAGTTTGTATGAAAGATTGTTTGGGTTGTTTCTATGGAGATAAACAGTGACATCAGAGCACATGTATATAGCGCCAAATCACAACAAACAGTTGCCCCAAGGCGCTTTATATTGTAAGGCAATGGTGTGGTGGAAATTACATTTACAAGGCCAATAGTGCCCGTAGTTAAAGAATCACCCATAAACAGACAAACGCCCACTCGACACAGACATTTAGTTTGGGTCACTAATTTAACTACCTCGCAAGCTGAAGCACCTGCAGGGAAGCCTCATGAACACGGTGAGAACATCAAACTCCCCACAGAAAGGGCCAGAGGGAAAGCAAGCCCATGACCTTCTTGCTGTGAGGCAACAGTGCTAACCACTAATCCACCATGGTGCCCCAGGCCAGAACCAACTCTTCTGAAATTAGATGGTGTAGCCAGGGAGAATTTTGCTATTACATCATTAATGTTTTCCACTTCAACTCCCTGTTGCTTAGCAACCTTGAGATCTGCAGATGACAAGCTTAAAAAGAATTGCACATGGGATTGTTTGGCCTTGAAGGATACACCTCTTGTAACCTTAGTTTGAGGAGTAAAGGAGGCGCCATTTGTTGGTCACATTCCAAGAGTCCTTTGAAATGAGACAGCCGAGTGGTGTCATTTATGACACCGCATGACCAACGATTGCACCCTTAGAAGAGTGCAGCAGCTGAACTGTTACAGACATTGTGCCATGCTCACCTAACAGTTTCATTCGTGACAAGCCAGACTGGCTCAAAAACTTTGAGTAACACCAGCAGAGCTCTCAAGTCTCACTCATTTGGAGTGAGACTCACACTTTAAAATGGTCCTGTCAGGTCTCACGCACTCGGCGTGAGACTCAATATGTTGTCACGCTCTCATGCTAATGCATGACATTCCACCAAAATGACCTGCAAGACAACATTTGGTGGAAAATAAGTCCTTGAGCGTATCTCAGTTTGAGAGTTCTGCACCAGCATTCTGGAAACTAACATAATTCCTGGTGTTACATAAGAGAAAAGCTACCAATGATGTTAACAAGTGATGTCCAACCTAACGAAGTCCACTCCATAAGGACACGGCTGAGGAGGTTTTAAAGCAATGGTGTCTCCTAAGTTCTGGAGCATTAGCAGTGAATGCTAACAGCACTGTAGAGATGAAGCATTTTCAGACCGTATTTCAAAAGGTAAGACAAGTAAGGATCAAGATAATAATAATAATAATAAAAATAATTTTATTTATAAAATCAAAGTGCTGTACAGGCAGTAAAAACAAAACAGACAGTAAGACGCAAACCAAAAATTACTTAAAATGAATAAATAAACCCCTCAAGAACCATAAGAAAGAGTAAATTAGTGGGTCTTTAGCTTTACTTTAAAAACATCTACAGAGCCGGTCAGTCGAATGTCCACAGGAAGATCGTTCCACAGCTTCGGTGCCCGAAAAGTAAAAGCTTGTTCACCAACAGTCTGTTTCTTGACCTTCGGAACAACCAAAAGACCAGTTCCCTGAGAACGGAGGTTGTGGGAAGGTGCATAAGTGTTCACAAGATCCTTTAGGTAAGAAGGTGCAAGTCCATTTACAATTTTATAAGATAATAAAAGCACTTTAAAATCAGCAAGAAACTGACAAGGAAGCCAATGGAGAGAGGCCAGCACCGGGGTAACGTGCTCATATTCCCCTGCTCCTGTCAGGATACGAGCAGCAACATTTTGAACCATCTGCAAGGCACGAAAGCTTTTCTTCGGAAGTCCTGACAGAAGCACAGTGCAGTCGTCGTCCAAGCAAGATGTCACAAAAGCATGAATGAGGACTTCTGCATCTGTCAGACAGGATTGATCTTATCTTGGCAATCCTTCTAAGATGAAAGAAGGATGTCTTTGACACCTCCTTGATGTGTTTGTCAAACATAAGTCAGGTCAAATATAACCCCATGATTTTTCTTTTTTTTTTCACTGCAATAAACCACACAATCATCCAAAGACAGAGCACCATTTTCAAATAAGTGATGTAAATTCTGAGATGCAATGATCATCATTTCAGTCTTTGCAGAGTTAAGCAGCAAAAAATTCTTAAAAACAGCTCCTGACAGCCAGAAGACAGAGCTCACATTTGGACAAGTTAGACCCATTTTCACCCATTTTCCATTTTCATTTTCACTCATCAGGCTTGTGCTACAAGATTGTGGCACAAGCCTGATGAGCTCTTTCTGGAAATGCAAAGTTGCATTACATTCTACCAGAAACACTCAGAATTCAAAGTATTCATTTAGAATCACCAAATCAATAACTGCACTGCTGTAATTTGTAACAGGAAGCAGCTGGTCACCCTCTCATTCGTCAGCTCACGGCCAATGTGCTTGTTCTTTTGTCAGGTCTAACTCACCTCAGTGGTGTGCAGTCACTGACTTGAAGACTACCTCCTCCACCTCACAGCCACCAGTCTGTTTTTGCCTGATCCCTGGCGATAGGCTCCACCTTTGCTTTCTTCCAATGGCAGGATCTGAGATCTATGTACCCCTATGCTGTGTTGTGATGGTCTAACATTCTGTACATTATCATAGCGGATTAATTATTAGTTTTTTTATCTTATGTCTTTATGGTTGAACCTCTTTATGGTGGAACTATCTTTAGCCTACTTAAACCATGCAGTCACCAAACATGCTGAACTGACTCTCCTGCTCATTTGCTTGAGGATGGGGTTGCACCTGAGCCTCAGGTTTTTATGCTAAGTTAACAAATCTCTTGACTTCCAGCGTTTGTGCGATGCTACATCTCTGATGTTCTGTTCTTCACTTCATTCTAACTGAATGGTCATTCTAACTTGTGGTCGTGGTCTTCATGCAGCGCTGTTTCTTTTCTATCATTTTAGTTTGCATCAGTGTTTTCTGCACAAAGTACTTTCTGCTCCAAGGGGAACATCACCGTTATGCCTGTCTGTGTGCCAAAGTGTCCTTGAGCAAGACACTTAACTACAAAGCTGTTTGTGTTTGGGAAAATATGAAGAAAGGTTTTTATGATTGCATTTCTGCTGAAAATGTTTGCTCTGCAAAGAAATTTTGTAAATTCATGTCAGGAGGTTTGGACCTTGGTACAATTACAATTTTTAGCTCCAGTGGCCGGGGTGCAGGATCTGTGTGTGTGTGTGTGTGTGTGTGTGTGTGTGTGTGTGTGTGTGTGTGTGTGTGTGTGTGTGTGTGTGTGTGTGTGTGTGTGTGTGGCCTTTGTTGCACATTTAATTGACACCGAACCAGTGTGGATATTTGAGATATATCTTCATCTCCAAACCCTTTAACGTGACTCCAAAGGTCGCCACCCCCCCCCCCCCCCACCACCACCACCACCACCACTTGCCCTTCAACCCAAGAGGATTCAAATGTCAGTGAGTTCCTAAATACCCGTCCTCCTAGGGTACAGTACCAGTCCAACGGGTCCTTCAGAACAGATCCCGTGTGTCAACATGAGCTCAGAGTGAAACAAACTGCAGGAGAACTGCAGATCTTTCTTTCTTCTTTTCTGGAGACTGTTCATTGGCAGCATTTGCACAGCTGTGATAGATGATCCACGTGGAACCTCCTCCTCCTCCTCTGAAAGAGAAATCACCCTCCTTCATTTTTCATGACCTCACACCTCAGTCATTCTTCTGCTGCAGCTCACTCCTCACTGTCGCACTAACAATGCCTCATTTGCATGAATTCTGTTAATGATCACATTTGACTTTCAGCATTTGGTTAAATTATTCTGGGTGTTTGTTTTTTTTCAACCATCCCAAAGGTTACTGTGATCTCAGGATGTGGGATGAATTCAAGTTCCAAAATGTGATTAAGATGAGAAAGTGGAGGCAAACGTCTTGGATGACAGAGTGTTCAGCGTTTCTCCGGGTCCTCGTGGTTCCTGCTGCTGACTTGCCATCAGTTTGTGGCATCAGATATCTGTGTGGGGAGGAGACCGGCTGTCAATCATCACAACCTGCTGCAGCGCTCCCTGTGGACCGGGTTTAGTGTAAACATGCATTAAATGGAAACGCTTCGTCATATCCATGGATCACTGTATCCATGGCAACAGGACCTGGACCATGATGCTGCTGTCAGGATTCTCTTCACAATGTCTTTTGTGATATTTCAGGATAAATACTGACTCATTGTGTATTTAGACGTATCGGACGTAGTGCCGCTGTGTGCACACCTGATCCCCTCAGATCTCAGACGTTAAGCAGAGTAGGTCTGAATCAATACTCGGCTCTGAGATCACTTACAAAGACCTGGAACTGTGACCAGGTTCCACATAAAACTGGCTTTACATCAGGAAGAGCATATGGTGTAACAGTTGTGACAAATCCTAATGTGTATCTCTGAGATATCAGTCTTTATTTACCAACCTCTCTGTCTCAGTTTCTCTCTGAATTTATCTGTTTCTCTCTATCTGTATCTCCCTATTTCTCTGTCTGTATATCTCTATTTCTGTTTATCTCTACATCTCTATATGTCAAACATGCAGCTGCACCTGCTTCAAACTGAAGAAATTATTCATTCTGTGAAGAGTTGTGATAACATAATTTAAAATTCCAAAAATAAAGATTAAACTACCGTGTCGCCCGTCGGGATCCACGGGCTCTACATTGGCTCGTGTTTATAAAATAGGTAGCTGACATTATTCAAGGGTGGCAATAAATTAAGTAACGCTTGTATGAGTTGGAATGGTGTGTGAGTCCAGAATATTTTTAGAACATTAGACCTCAACAATTTTTAGAATAGGATCTCAACCCCTTTGTTTATTGTTATTTACACTCAACAAAAATATAAATGCAACACTTTTGGTTTTGCTCCCATTTTGTATGAGATGAACTCAAAGATCTAAAACTTTTTCCACATACACAATATCACCATTTCCCTCAAATATTGTTCACAAACCAGTCTAAATCTGTGATAGTGAGCACTTCTCCTTTGCTGAGATAATCCATCCCACCTCACAGGTGTGCCATATCAAGATGCTGATTAGACACCATGATTAGTGCACAGGTGTGCCTTAGACTGTCCACAATAAAAGGCCACTCTGAAAGGTGCAGTTTTATCACACAGCACAATGCCACAGATGTTGCAAGATTTGAGGGAGCGTGCAATTGGCATGCTGACAGCAGGAATGTCAACTAGAGCTGTTGCTCGTGTATTGAATGTTCATGTCTCTACCATAAGCCGTCTCCAAAGGTGTTTCAGAGAATTTGGCAGTACATCCAACCAGCCTCACAACCGCAGACCACGTGTAACCACACCAGCCCAGGACCTCCACATCCAGCATGTTCACCTCCAAGATCGTCTGAGACCAGCCACTCGGACAGCTGCTGAAACAATCGGTTTGCATAACCAAAGAATTTGTGCACAAACTGTCAGAAACTGTCTCAGGGAAGTTCATCTGCATGCTCGTCGTCCTCATCGGGGTCTCGACTTGACTCCAGTTCGTCGTCGTAACCGACTTGAGTGGGCAAATGCTCACATTCGCTGGCGTTTGGCATGTTGGAGAGGTGTTCTCTTCACGGATGAATCCCGGTTCACACTGTTCAGGGCAGATGGCAGACAGCGTGTGTGGCGTCGTGTGGGTGAGCGGTTTTCTGATGTCAATGTTGTGGATCGAGTGGCCCATGGTGGCGGTGGGGTTATGGTATGGGCAGGCGTCTGTTATGGACGAAGAACACAGGTGCATTTTATTGATGGCATTTTGAATGCACAGAGATACCATGATGAGATCCTGAGGCCCATTGTTGTGCCACACATCCAAGAACATCACCTCATGTTGCAGCAGGATAATGCACGGCCCCATGTTGCAAGGATCTGTACACAATTCTTGGAAGCTGAAAATGTCCCAGTTCTTGCATGGCCGGCATACTCACCGGACATGTCACCCATTGAGCATGTTTGGGATGCTCTGGACCGGCGTATACGACAGCGTGTACCAGTTCCTGCCAATATCCAGCAACTTCGCACAGCCATTGAAGAGGAGTGGACTAACATTCCACAGGCCACAATTGACAACCTGATCAACTCTATGCGAAGGAGATGTGTTGCACTGCATGAGGCAAATGGTGGTCACACCAGATACTGACTGATATACCCCCCAATAAAACAAAACTGCACCTTTCAGAGTGGCCTTTTATTGTGGGCAGTCTAAGGCACACCTGTGCACTAATCATGGTGTCTAATCAGCATCTTGATATGGCACACCTGTGAGGTGGGATGGATTATCTCAGCAAAGGAGAAGTGCTCACTATCACAGATTTAGACTGGTTTGTGAACAATATTTGAGGGAAATGGTGATATTGTGTATGTGGAAAAAGTTTTAGATCTTTGAGTTCATCTCATACAAAATGGGAGCAAAACCAAAAGTGTTGCGTTTATATTTTTGTTGAGTGTATGTATTTTTTTAATGCTAATTTACTGTCTTAATGTATTTATAAATTGTTTAGGTTCTTGTTATCACATACACACTTGTTGTTGTTGTTGTTGTTACTTCTATTTTGTCATTTGTTTTTTAAATGGACCACAATGAAAATAAGTGTTTTCACTTTCTTGTGTCATCCATGTATTTGTAACATATTTATAATTATATTATGTATTGATAACCTACTAAATCAAATCACGCACATGCACTCACGCTTTTAACATAAAGATGATTTACCGCCCCCTGCTGGAGTGGGATGTGAGTCCACAATGTAGTTAGCAACATCCATTGTCCAGTGTTGTTAATTATCTGTAGCTTCAACAAAAATATTAGTCCTATCAGCTTTCCCTTCTTTCAGCATTGATCCTTGACCCAAAATACATAAACATACAAAACGGCAAATATCACCTCTCCATAGTTTCTCTGTGATTGAAGTCTCACACACACACACACACACGTAGGGACACACACACACAGCTTTTTCTCTTTTCTGCATTCTGCCACAAGCAGGTGCTTTTAATTTTAGACAAGCAGAAACAGAGACTGTGTCAAATGCAATACACTTTTCAGTCATGGTACCAGCAACGTGAGACTTGACTAAACCATTTGAACACAGAAACAACTAAATCAATAACACTAACAACACTGTTAAAGTAACATGAACCACAATAACACTTAAAACCCCAAACCTTTTTCTTTTTGCAGCATTCATCCTTGACCAAAAATACATAAGCATGCCAAACAGCAAATGTCAGCTCTCCTGGTTTCTGTGCACGCGCGCACACACACACACACACACACACACACACACACACACACACACACACACACACACACACACACACACACACACACACACACACACACACACACACACACACAGGTCACTTGGCTCTTATAATCTTATGTTAATATTAATGTTTAAGATGTAATATTAAGTTTTGTGTGTAAGTGCTTAAAGGAATACTGTGTGTATTATGCAGTAACAGGTCCTGTCTGTTATTATATCTTGACACACTCAGTTCAAGTTCATTCAATAAGCTTTGATTGAAAAAGATCAATATCTGTATTTGGTGGCTGTTGGCTTCATCCAACAATTTGATTTTTTTTTTTTCTGTCTTTTTGTCATTGGGTTCATGCCATCATTTAAATGAACACTGACTCTGCGAAACTCTGACTTCATTGGATGACACATGCTGACAAATGAAAAATGGCTCAGGATGAGACCGGTCGGACCATCTCCCGTTTCTCTAAACCCAGCATTATCTTTAGAAGATGAAATAAGTAACAAATTGTATTTAAATGGGCAAAAACAAATTTTGATGCCACAGACATGTTTGTCTGTCTGAGATCACATCTCACAGAGAATAATAATCATCAGAAATCATTAAAATCAGATTTGTTTGTGTATTTGATTCTTGTCATGCTCATCTTACTGGCTTTATGTTGCAGCATGGACCTAAGGTGGCTCTGCATTGTGTTGGATGCTGTGACCTGTGACACCAACACATGCTCCCAGATGTGACTGAGTCTTTAAAACTTGTGTAGAGAAGAAAAGAAAAAAAATGCGTGTTTCCTTGAATGAAACAAATTAAGACCACCATTATAATATTTAAAATCTTTTTCCCTCCTCAACTTTGACAGGATGCTCCAGAGGTGATTCTAGGGTCTGTTGGGGCCCCAAGCAGAAATTCACTGCCCCCCCCCTCCCCCACGCAACAGAAATTCACCAAATTTGGTTTTTCGTTATTTTAATAAATCACCAACAAATTGTAAATAGTATACTTTTTTTCACAAGTTACAAATAGTGAAGTTACAAACATGGATTTTTCACCATTTCAATAAATCAACAACAAATTGTGAACAGTTATCGCATTGGCTCTCTTTACTAGGCACCACTGGTGTAAAAAACTTCAGCAATGATCCTAAATAAATGTATATAAAAGGGGAAATAATGGATGAGGCTATAATAGTTACATATCCATTACATTGATTTAATATTTCCACATTATTTTAACAATTCTTCAAAAACACAGTTCTTTGTTTATTGTAGACTAAAACCAATGGACTGGCTTAGTTTCAACAAGGGATTTGTGAAATCGGCACTGGTTGGTTGCTGAAAAATACTTGGTTTATGCCGAGATGCACAACTTAAAATGCAGTTGCAGCTAAAACAACAACAAAAAAGCCAGACTAGTGGCCTTTCATAGCTTGGCTGATAACAGCTTTCATCTCCAGTTGACAGTTTAACCCTTTCCAAACAACTAGTGTGTGTGTGTGCTGTAAACCAATAACATGCCAAATTTAAAAACAATACATAAATTAAGTTTTCTGGTCTGAAAGTATTCAAGTGTCTTCTTCAACTTTTGCTACTGCCTGCATTCTTCCAGCCTGATAACGACGGTGGTAGTTTATCTGCTGCGCGAGGCTGCCCACTCATGGCATGCATGGCACACAGTGCGGTGTGTGGGGGGAGCCAAACTAACTTTACTGTCAAGTTAAACCAAGCAACTGTAGTACTGTAGTACAGTCATTAAAATCAACATAGAAAAGTATGGCCATGCCAACGCGAATGATACTAGACTAGCACCATTCTATATCATTTGTTATATTTCGACTGACTTACCACTATCTTGCTTTTCTCTCCTCTTCCTCTTTTTTCTTCTTTCTTTTCTCACTCCCGGAGGGATAGTTCCTCTTCATTTTCTTATAGCTGTCATTATCTTGTTTTGATAGTTTGATAATTTGCAGGTGCAGAGACAATTTGCAGACACATGGACGTGCAAGTGAATGACTTTTCAAAATGCAAGTATCTACTTTCGACTTGCAACTCGCAAATCTCGACTCTCTTTCGTCACCTAGTGGATCGGGGGCCCCAAGCAGCTGCCTGTCTTGTCTGGTGACAAGATGCGCCTTTGCCTCCATTCATCAGATCAGGTCTGGGAGCATGCAAGGGTGCTGCATGTCACTTCATCCAGCACACCACAGAAACATAAAGTCCTGGATGGCAACCACCCAGACAGACAATCAGTCCGTCCCCACCTCCACAAAGCAACCATCTATGAGGGCCAATTGAGAGGTTTTGAGCCTGACCCAGGAAACGTGGGGCTTAGTTCTCCATTTTTTGCATTCTGAGAAACCAAAATTTCTCAACATTGTACCCAGTGAGTCAAAAGCTTCACACACTCTTGAGAAATGTTGGTTTATCAGAATGCCAAAGATGGAGAACCACACCCCACGTTTTCTGGGTCAGGCTCAAAATTGCTCCTCTTATCTGCTGCAGCCAGATGAAACATGGACATGTCTTTGACCTTCTCAAGCCACCGGGGTCCTCAACACTAGGCCCCTCTGTGCTGAATCACACACAGAGAAGCAAACCACATGACCAAAATGTGGAAGCCGATGTTCCCTCACAATGTAAATCATCCTCCTCATCTTAGTCTCCATAAGCCACCCTTAAGCCACCCTTTGACACAGTCATTCCTGCAGGACACAAGGATCACAACAAAACAGTAAGAGAGGAAGCATCAGGACACCAGTGACTTTCAAAGCCTGGATCTTAGACTTGGTCCAGTACAATCAGGAACCCAGACTGATTTATGAATCAGTAAAATGTAAAATCACACAATGAGTCTGAAGCAGTGTTCATTAGAGCTGTCCATGGTGCTGAAGACTCAGAGAGTTCTGAGGTGAATCTGGAGACTCTGTGTTTCACAGTTTCAATCTCGTGCCATCTTGTGGTCCATGACTCACACAAGAGATCAGTTTCAGCAGAGTTCTGGTTCAGGGCACAATGTAAACAAGCCTTGTGAAGTTTGCACAACAAGACATCAGGGCACAGCAGAGGTTCATCACAGGTGCTACACCTCCTCTAGATAACCCTCTCAACTTGGGAGAACGTGTCATCATCATCGCCTGTGAATTCACTGGATCAACACTATCCACATCCTCACTAGTCATTGTTTATATGTGCTGTGAGACGCCAGAACTCTGCTAGTGCTGCGGTGAATTCTGGGAAGCACAGGGGGCTGCAAGCTGAATTATGGGAAACGTTAAAGTACCAAATACTACAAACATTTCAAATCTTTAGTAAAGACTGCAGCACTTAACCTCCGTTACATGTTTTTTACACTCTGGTTTTAGGTGGTTGTAACAGGTGGTGCTCGGTGGTGTTTTTTCTTTTTTCAACATTTAGAATGTTTATTTGAATTGTTGCTGCTACAGGTTAAAATCTTTTTCTTGATCTTAAACATGAAATGTTAAAAGCATATTTCTATTTAATAATTAAATTAAGGTGTGATGTGTGAAGGTGCCATTTTAATCTGTGTGTGTGTGTGTGTGTGTGTGTGTGTGTGTGTGTGTGTGTGTGTGTGTGTGTGTGTGTGTGTGTGTGTGTGTGTGTGCTAATTATTAATTTCACACATCTTTATTTTCACACTATAAAGCAACAGATTACAAACACACAATTAATTTATTGCATGAACCAATGAATACTAGAAATACCTATATTTAAGAGTGTGTGTGTGTGTGTGTGTGTGTGTGTGTGTGTGTGTGTGTGTGTGCTAATTATTAATTTCACACATCTTTATTTTCACACTATAAAGCAACAGATTACAAACACAATTAATTTATTGCATGAACCACTGAATACTAGAAATACCTATATTTAAGAGTGTGTGTGTGTGTGTGTGTGTGTGTGTGTGTGTGTGTGTGTGTGTGTGTGTGTGTGTGTGTGTGTGTTGCTAAACATTTAGTTTTCAGTTTGTCGACAGAATCACTTCTTCATGTGCAAAGTGTCTTTGACACCTCAGATGAATCTCTGACTGGGACTGTGGATGGAAATGAGCTATTTAGCTGTAATCTGGTGCAGCTCATCTCTGTCTCTTTGATCTTAATGATGCTGTACATTGTCCCTTAAATAAACTAATAAACTACAAAAAAAAAAAAAAAAAAAAAAAACTAACTAAACTCCTTCGTCCTTAGTCTTGGAATGTCTCCCATAAAAGATTTTTGGGCACAGGTTTCCACTCAGAGTTGAAAATTTATGCCCAGTTTTTTTTTTAAATCATAGTTAAAATCCATTTGTTATCAGTTTTATTCCCTAATATCTTATATCTGATTAAATATGATTGTAACAGATTATTTCTGATTATGTACTGTTCCCATTATACAATTTCTTTGTGCTATGTTGTTTTTTCCTGGTTAGGGTTGTTGTTAGCAACGTCCTTTTCATGGGTTTTATTTTGTTGAAGATCACAAAACCAGACTTTACACAAGATGACCCCAAGTCTGCATTAATTGCATGACATTTATCCTGATGTAAAAAATTTTGAATGCTTAAAATGTTTCCATTTGTTCGCTATGTTCACAATCCTACTTTTACCACCAATAAACTTGTGGGTTTTTCCTCTTCGCATCATGTGACCTGCACAGCGAACCTCACAGACGTTATCCATGATGCTAACTCATGAAAAAAATGAAAGAACACAGCGTGATTCAACACCTTATTGCTAACCTTCTTTGTTCACACTGAGGGTTACAAAGGAGGCAGAGATGGAAATGTGTTAGTCTGCCAACCTCCTAAAATTTAGCCAAGAACAAGTAGTGCGCCCCCTGTGGCAAAACGCAAGTACTTTTGATGTGGTAGGTGTCAGTTTTTGATTTTATTTTTCTTCTCCCAAAATTGTTGACAGTCAAGTGCCTAAAATTGGTCCTGGGAGACGAGATTAAACCTCTTTACAAAGAGTAAAAACCATGTTGCCTCATTTTGTGTGAAAATTGCAGCTATTTGCAGATATGTGCAGCTACGTGTGCTCTGTGCTGTCACAAAATACAAAATGAATATGCAAATCAGATTTCAGTGGCAGCAAAAGCCTGACTTGTCATTGTCCTGAAGTCTGCCAGCATTATCACTCAGCATTATCCCGTCTGCCTGCTGTCATCATTAGCTTCAGTCTCTGTCAACGTCCCACTCAGACGAGCTTTCACATTCAAATCCATTTATGTCTGTGAGGGAAAAGTAACAATATAATATTTGTCTGATCATGATCCCAAACACCTCAAAATATATTAGAAAAAACATTCACACGGCAACAAAACGTGACATGCAACCGGCGAACGCTACGATTGTCTCAAAAGTCTGTTGTTTTGTTTTTTTTTGTCTTCAGTTCATCAATAAAAGAACATTATTACATGTCAGTGTCGTGTTTGAAGATGTCAGAGTTTGTGTTCTGAGGCTTTAAGGACTCTGTGTAATTTCATGTCTGTGTACAAATGAGAACAAAACACATTAAACAGCAGATTTAAAAAGTGTTGAATTTGGATGGAATGGAGTGTTAATGTTTTCCAAATGAAGTCACACCTCTGCTGACTCATTTACAAGGAGAGAAGATGTTAAAATTTGTATTTGGGGGAATTCTAAACCCATTTCATTAATTTATTCATTGATCGTGGATTCATTGCTGCCATCAGGTCATGATGGTAGCAATCCAAGCAGCTCATCCCACACTTCCCTATCCTCAGTCTGGGGCATCCTCAGGCATTTTCAGACCGGCTGGGAACAAGTGATAATCGCCCCAGCATGTCCTGGGTCTTCCCTGGGCGTCCTCCCAGAGGGACATGCCCGGAAGACCTTCCCAGGGAGATGACCAGGGAGCGTCCTCACAACATGCCTGTAAACTGTAAGAAAATACAAAGAAAATCCAGATCAGTTAGCCATTGTTCAGGTTTCAACAGCGCTAGCTAGCAAACTATTTAGCCCACCTGATGCAGGATTGAGAATTTTTAAGCCTGACCCAGAAAAAATAGAGATTAGATTAGATAGAATGTTATTAATCCCTTTGGAAGACTCCCTCAGGGAAATTTAGGGTGTGGTTTTGCATCTTTTGTTTTCTGACAAACCAACATTTCTTGAATGTGTGAAGTTTTGACTCACTGGGTGCAATGGTGAGAAATGTTGACTTCTCAGAATGCTAAAGATGGATAACCACGCCCTAATTTTCTGTGCCAGCCTCAAAACCTCTCGATCGGTCCTTTTATAAACCGGCAAATAGTTATGTTTGCACATAGTTGGTTAACAAAGAATCCATTTTCTGAAATGTGCTCTTTTATAATTATTATCAAATCCAACATTCAAGTTGATCTCTCATTCCCAATGTGTGGTGCTTGCTGCTTTTTCCAATTTCATAAAAGAGGATATAGGGCCTAGTTCAGGGGTAGGCAACCTGTTCCAGAAAGAGCCATGAGGGTGCAGGTTTTCTTTGCAGCCACTGACTCCACCAGGTGATTTCACTGATTAACTGATTCCATCTGCTCAAAGTGTGATTTCACTGATTAACTGATTCCATCTGCTCAAAGTGATATTAATCAGTAAAATCACCTGGTGGAGTCAGTGGCTGCAAAGAAAACCTGCACCCTCATGGCTCTTTCTGGAACAGGTTGCCTACCCTGGCCTAGTTTATTACAATGGCAGTCCAAATTAGTCTGTCATACTATTGTATATCGATGATGGCCAGTGTGTACAGACTACACCCAAATATGGACATTGCCCATGACACAAGTGCTTGTGCACTTTGTGCCTCCATGGAGCTTAGCCCCCCTCCCCCACCCTTCTCAAGTACAGCCACTGCACACCACTGTGCACATTCACTTCCCACCCCAGTCAAAGGAAATGCTCACTGCACTGCTTGCTACAATCTGCATCATATTTTAATTTTCACCTTTTAATAGTGTGGCTTCAAAATAACTGAGCAGTCAAATCCACATTTGTGCAGCAATGATTTATTTCAAGAAGCACAAATGAAATAAAAAACAAATCTATCTGTAAAATTAAAGTTGTTCATTCGGCTGTTCCCGTTTTTGTTTGGGGTCGTCACAGCAGATACAGCCAGATCTGCATTGGTAACTGGCACAAGTTTTATGCCGGATGCCCTTCCTGACACAGCTCTAGTTTTACCCAGAGAAACACACACAGCCGCTGGTGTTCCAAAGAGGTCTCCCATCCAAGTACTAACCACATCCCGCACCTCTTAGCTTCTGAGGTCTGACGGGATCAGGCTGACACAGAGCAGATTGGCTGCAGCGTCTATAAAATTAAAGTAAAAGTCACTTATTACTACTCAAATCTCTTCTTTCTCTATCTCTGGGTGATTCTTAGACTACGGGCACTTATTATGTCCTTTGATCACATTGTATGAAAAACAAAAAAAAGGGGAAATTTCACACCTTTATAGTTATCTTTACAATGAAAGTGTGTTAAGAAATTTGTTCTAGTAGTCTATGATGACTTTTTCACCTTTTTTCAGCATCATTATATGCAAATATTGCCATTTTGTGCTTGTCCCACACCCAGACTTTTGATCTTCAATGATAAAAATGAATGATAAAGAAATGTTTTTTCTAATGTTTTAAAATATCTCTGAATAAAATATCAGTAATATAATCAAAACATAATTGGGGTATTTAATGTCATACAACTGTTGTGATTTTTTTAAACAAAATGTAGTTGTCCCACACTATTGCCGTAATTTCCACTACAACACTGTAATGTCCCTTTAAACAGTTTGTATGAAAGATTATTTGGGTAGTTTCTATGGAGATAAACAGTGACATCAGAGCACATGTATATAGCGCCAAATCACAACAAACAGTTGCCCCAAGGCACTTTATATTGTAAGGCAATGGTGTGGTGGAAATTACATTTACAAGGCCAATAGTGCCCGTAGTTAAAGAATCACCCCTCTATTAAGTCACTTACCGACCTGCACAAATTACACTCAGACATACACATTATCTGGATCACCATTCATCTGGATGTCTTTTTATTATTATTATTATATATTTTTTAATGTTCCAAACCTTCCTGATTGCTCACAAAATTCTAAAATGCAACTATTACCACAGATTATGTTCTTTCATGCCTCCCACTGAACACCATTGGGTGTAAAAATTTGATAATGGGAGACTGGAATGAGAAATTAACCAGTGAAACGGCATGAGACAAAGATAACAGACCCATAATTTTTTTTTCCTGTCTGAAAACCTTGAGACTGAAATGGAAGTGTTAAATGTTTTTAAGAATGAAAATTTCTCTCATTAGTTTTATTTCACATCGAACTGCTTTGAAGGGTTTTTGTAAAATTTTCACTGTCAGATGTTTTAAGGACCTGCATTCTAATTACGGAACACAATGGCGTGATTGTGTAAGAACAAAGTAAAAGTTTTGCCTCCTTAGTCACCAAAACTTTGATATTTTTAAAATAATTTGCTGCAAATGTGGTTGTAATGCTAGTATTACAGTGGATAAGAAGCCTGTGTGAGGCCAAGCCTTGGCTTCTGTTTGAAATGTAATTTCAGTCATTACGGACCGACGTCTCCCTGACCATCTGACCTGCTCTGCTGGACTTCAAAGCACTGATCCCTCACATATTGCCTGATGGACCTGAGCCTTTGAAGTCAGAACTTTCCAGAACTGCACAAGGACTTTTATCCCCAGCTGTTCTGGACCAAATCCCAGCCGCAGGCTTTGGGAGTTGGCTTTTGAAATTTAAATCTGCTGAAAGGCAAATGATAGGACGAGAGCACGGTGGCGGTCTGGGATACAGTATGTATTTGATAAAAGGTTATTAACTGTACGTCCCTGTAACTCATTTATTCATGTAGTCAAAGGATGCGTTAGTGCGGTAATTATTAGTCTTTGCTTGTTGTGGTTCTGGTAATAAATGACTTGTTAATGTTAAAGCAACATTTAATTGAAAAATTTGTTGACATATTTATCTTGTGTTCCTGCTTTTATTTGTAAAGAAAATACTACTTTTTCAATAAGACCCTTAAATGAATACACAGTAATTACTTTTGCTCTAAATTTACTCTAAACTGTCTGCTGACATATTAACTGATATATACAGTGGCTTGCAAAAGTATTCGGCCCCTTGGTATTTCACACATTTTAATTTATTTCTGCCATTCCAAATGCAAAACGTAAATCAGGCTTCTGATGATGAAGTGGAGTAGAGGAGGATTTACTTTCACCAAAACATGAAATCTAGGCTTGCATCTCAGATGTACCTTCTGGCAAATTGTAGCTCAACTTTCAGGTCTTCTTTTTAAGAAAATCCTTCTCTACACCACTTCATCATGAAGCTGTATAACTGGTGGTACAAAACGTGCACTGTGCACAATTTCTCCAATCACAGCCACAGAAGCCTGTATCTTCTTGGTGGCTTTCCTCTCTCTTCTCCTTCTTGCACAGTCAGTTTTTGAGAACTGTCTACTCCACACAGATTTACCACAGAGTGACATATTGTTTGTATTTCTTCAAAACTGATGTAAATAAAGTTCAAGACATATTCAGTGACTTGGAAGTGTTCATGTATCCATCCCCTGACTTACCTGAAGAAAACTGGCAATAAAACTGCTAATTTACAGGTATTATACCAAAGTGTTCAATTACTTATGCAACCCATCATCTTGGCTTTCTATATTTTTAATTAATATTTATCAAGTTGTAGAGATTTGCTTTCAGTTTGAGTTTAATGATGATATTCTACAACCCCTGGCAAAAATTATGGACTCACCGGCCTCGGAGGATGTTCATTCAGTTGTTTAATTTTGTAGAAAAAAAGCAGATCACAGACATGACACAAAACTAAAGTCATTTCAAATGGCAACTTTCTGGCTTTAAGAAACACTATAAGAAATCAAGAAAAAAAGATTGTGGCAGTCAGTAACGGTTACTTTTTTAGACCAAGCAGAGGAAAAAAATATGGAATCACTCAATTCTGAGGAAAAAATTATGGAATCACCCTGTAAACTTTCATCCCCAAAACTAACACCTGCATCATATCAGATCTGCTCGTTAGTCTGCATCTACAAAGGAGTGATCACACCTTGGAGAGCTGTTGCACCAAGTGGACTGACATGAATCATGGCTCCAACACGAGAGATGTCAATTGAAACAAAGGAGAGGATTATCAAACTCTTAAAAGAGAGTAAATCATCACGCAATGTTGCAAAAGATGTTGGTTGTTCACAGTCAGCTGTGTCTAAACTCTGGACCAAATACAAACAACATGGGAAGGTTGTTAAAGGCAAACATACTGGTAGACCAAGGAAGACATCAAAGCGTCAAGACAGAAAACTTAAAGCAATATGTCTCAAAAATCAAAAAATGTACAACAAAACAAATGAGGAACGAATGGGAGGAAACTGGAGTCAACGTCTGTGACCGAACTGTAAGAAACCGCCTAAAGGAAATGGAATTTACATACAGAAAAGCTAAACGAAAGGCATCATTAACACCTAAACAGAAAAAAACAAGGTTACAATGGGCTAAGGAAAAGCAATTGTGGACTGTGGATGACTGGATGAAAGTCATATTCAGTGATGAATCTTGAATCTGCATTGGGCAAGGTGATGATGCTGGAACTTTTGTTTGGTGCCGTTCCAATGAGATTTATAAAGATGACTGCCTGAAGAGAACATGTAAATTTCCACAGTCATTGATGATATGGGGCTGCATGTCAGGTAAAGGCACTGGGGAGATGTGTTATGTGTCGGACGCAGCCCGGAGAACCGACCAGCATTTGAAGGACCCAGTATAAAATAAGCAGAGCACGGTACAAAGGATAACAGAGTTTAATAAACATAACAGTGATGTGAAAAAATACAAACAAATAAGTGCGCGGTCTGGCGTGGCGGATTTGCGGTGCGCTCCCAGCAGCGCCAACGGTCCGGAGCCAGAACCAATTCGGACCCAAGGACCCCGCCGACACCCCCAGGTGGCCGCGACAAACCGAGTCTGTGAAAGAAGGAATCATTATGTGAGTCCACACTCAACACACAGAGAGAACGCTCAAAGGTGCACAAACAGCAAACACTTCCTGGCTTAATTACTAATCAGCTTCCCAACCTGCAGGCATGGAACATCCAGTTCACAAAACTCCACTGCAGTGGAAGCTGATTACACGACCAACATACAGCTCAATATAATAAGGTGTGAGGGACACCACATTTACTGACTGTATAAATGTTAGTCACAAAATCTAACGTACCTCAGGAAGTGTGCTGACGAGCGTGAGACCTCACCCTCTCCTCTTTCACAGACCATGCATCAAACCTGGACGTTCTCTGCATCCACTGATGATGAGATGGCTCCCGAGACGACGATCTCACCCGTCTGGTCACAAGGTCGAGTCTCTGGCAAATACACACTGTGTACTCCAGTCTTAAATGCCACCATGTTCCAATCCATTGTAGATGCACCACAGCTGTGAGTCCTGACGAGCCGCAGGTGATCAGCCTCAGGTGATCAGGGTGAGGTCCTGATAAACTCAGCTACACAGCCACTCAGTCCCAAATGCAAGCCACCTGGAAGGAAAAACAAAAGACAGGACAGAAAACAGAAACAAAAGGCAGCCAGGCCCCCCCAGCCATACAACAAGATGGCTGTCATTACATCATCAATAAATGCACAAGTTTATATTGATATTTTGGACAATTGAAAGGATGTTTGGGGATGATGAAATCATTTTTCAAGATGATAATGCATCTTGCCATAGAGCAAAAACTGCAAAAACATTCCTTGCAAAAAGACACATAGGGTCAATGTCAATGAGCAGATCTGATTTGATGCAGGTGTTAATTTGGGGGATGAAAATTTACAGGGTGATTCCATAATTTTTTCCTCAGAACTGAGTGATTCCATATTTTTTTCCTCTGCTTGGTCTAAAAAAGTAACCGTTACTGACTGCCACAATCTTTTTTTCTTGATTTCTTATAGTGTTTCTTAAAGCCAGAAAGTTGCCATTTGAAATGACTTTAGTTTTGTGTCATGTCTGTGATCTGCTTTTTTTCTACAAAATTAAACAACTGAATGAACATCCTCCGAGGCCGGTGATTCCATAATTTTTGCCAGGGGTTGTATATTGAAAAGCCTGATTTACTTTTTGTATTTGAAATGGCATAAATAAATTAAAATGTGTGAAATACCAAGGGGCTGAATACTTTTACATCTTCAGTCACAAACACACGATTCGCTTTTTTACAACATTGCTCATTATTAAATCTCTCAACTAGCATTCAGCAATCGTGAATCAGAGAAACTGAAGTGCTCCAAATGAATTTAAACCACATTTTCTGAAACCCTTGTGTGGTGCTATATTTGTTATTATGTGGTTATTTTTTCTGAAGAGCTCCTTTCATAAGTATGACCTTCACACATATTACAAATAAGTACAACTCAGGGCGACTCAGCGCGACTCACGGCGACTCACGGTGAAACAACTTGTATGATCGAACCATGCAAACATCACACCGATGGTTTTGTGCAGGGGGGAACACAGCAGCTTTTCACTGTTACTGCGTGATGTTGTTACACAGTGTGAAAAGAAAAAAATAAATAAAAATGAACATGCCACCCACAGGAATCAAACCCACGGCAAAATCTCTGATTGCCAATCAGAAACTTTACCACTGAGCTATGATCACTGTCCTGTAAAAGGTGCGAGAAACTGCCTCATATCAAGGAGGACATCGACGTATTAAAAAATTTACAAATATTGTATTGTAAAAAATAATGTATTGAATCCCTCTTATCAAGCGACCAATACAAATATGATCCGTCTGTTCCTCTGTAGATGACCCATGGTCACAGACATACAGTCATGAAATGACAAGAATGATGAAGCAGTTCACTCGTCTTATGTCCACATGTACTGGTCTGGTGTGTTCAGCCGGCTGCTTGCGTGTGTTCTGCCTGACACGTGTGTCTTCTGCACGGAGCGTCGCTGCACAAACACCATGTCAGAGCCCACGTGGGTGATGTAACAGTCAGATCACCCACTGCGTGTTCTGACCTGAGGGTCTGTTTCAGCCTGGAGGCAGCCTGTCAATGGGCTGCAGTGAGGGAGCACGCGCATGCTTGCTACACCCCACAGCATATACTGCCACAGTGATATGTTTTTATTTATGTCCACTTAATGACAGCAAACAGACACACACGTGTTACAGTGGGCAGTTGTTAGTCCATGTCTGTCCAAACACAGTATGTGTTGCCCAGCTGGGATGTCCATATCCACAGATCTCCACAGCTGCTTCTGTCAGCGGTCACACCTCCTGTCAGTTCAGCGCACACACCAAAGCCACGCTCGTAGGGAACTTAGACAAATTTCACTGCCAGCACCACAGTGATCATCATCTGCAGACTGTTGTTGTGATGATACTATGACTGGCCACACATTTTATCAGTGCCAAAGGAGTGGTGTTAGATGTTTGTGTGCATCATCTGGAATTTGGCCGACACCTGCCGCAAAAGGGATTGATGGGCTTGCACAGTGCACTCTCTTTCAGCTGCTGGTGTGCGCAAATAGTTGTAGCAACAGGTGTACAAGGTGTTGGAGGCAGGGACAACTTTACACGTTTTGCACACGATTCCTGCTTCATACACACTTTGTGTGAAGGGGCCCTAAAGGATGACAAGCTGCTGTTGTCGGCATGCTGGAACTCCAGGTGTGACATGGTGGTGATTTTCTTCTTGGATTTCAATCCTTTCTGTACAAGATGTGAATTAATGGTGGAACCTCGTACTTGATCAGGTGGAGGACTGTTAGGATGAAGATGATGAAGAGCGTAGGGTGATGGTGCAGCCCTGCTTTACTCCTGATTGAACATTGAAGGCTTCAGTTTTTATGCCATTTACCAAAACCTTGGTGGACATGTCAACATGGAGAAGCCTCAGGATCCAGGATCTTGATGAATTTCTCCAGACAGCCTGTTTTGCTCAGGATCTTCCACTGAAGTGAGCGTACACCTTTGAATGCCTTTGTCAAGTTAACGTAGGTGAGGTATAGTGGGTGGTGTTGCTCTCGACACTCTTCAGTGAAGGTCATGTCTCTTGTCTGTTTTTAGGGTCCGAAGCCACGCTGGTTTGCAGGAAGAATGTTTTCTGTTTGTGGTGTCAGATGGTTGTTGGTGATCCATGCAGGTATCTTCCCCTTCCCATTTATGCATGCCCTGCCAAGGTCAGCCAGAGGTCAGTCATTTGGGGTAAAGGAAAGGTTGAGGTCAATGAAATCGTTGCTGTCTTCATTCCTTCTGCTATTATTACCCATATTAATCGTAGTAGTAGTAATAACGTGTCATCACGGCCAGGTTATCATAGAGACTCAGAATGCATTAATCTGTGCACGTGTTTCTGTTCTGCTGTTTAAACAAAGACTCACAATTTTAAATGTGTATGACAATAGGCATAAATCCCCCATAACTCTATAGACGTATGGAGTTTGGATACAAATTGGTACTTCTAAAATGCTGGTGATTTAAGAAGTAGATGGCTCCTGTTACTTTGAGTGTGTGGTACAGATTCTTCTTCACTTTCATTCATTCCTTCATGAAATAATTTTTTTAAGTATTTATGTCACATGACACAGTCATCAAAGGTGAGAGGAGCACTCTGTTTGAATGTGAACATTTTAATGCAGCTAATGCTGTAAAACTGTGAACTGGTCCTTTAAGTGCCGCTTGACCCCCGCTAACCTCGGTGTGGTGTGCCGCACTGTAGCGGGGCAAAAAAAAAAAAAACCCGTCTGAGCAGCTTCACCAACACTCTGGTTATTCATCAGCCGTCTCCTCTGTGGAAGCTCAGCCAGACGCTGTGTGTCAAATCGTGAGCAGAAGTGCTGTGATTTCGTGTGTGTGTGTGTGTGTGTGTGTGTGTGTGTGTGTGTGTGTGTGTGTGTGCGCGTGCCTGTGTGTGTGTGTTGTTGTTGTTTATGTGCAAAAGCCAATTACATGGAAACAGACAAACCTCTTAACTTCACTCCTGTAAATTACAAAAGATCTGAGCAGCTGTTTCATCTGGAGCCTCCTGATTATCTCCACAAGAACCCAATCAGCAGGTCAGCAATTCTGCTGCAGCCAATCAGAAGAGCACACACTCTTCTTTTGATTGTTTTGCTTTAAAGACAAGGAGAGAATGGTAACAGTACTCAAGTGAAATACAGTCATAAAAACAGAAACACAATGTGCTGCTGGTCCAAAGTTCTCAGTCCTCCATGTAGGAGATGTCTAGACATCTACTCAAAAGCAATTGGACTTCCTGTTTAGTCTGGAAGATGATGCCTGAAGCACCTGTACATGGAAGCTGATGAGGTTCTAGCTAGTCAACAATGGATCTGACTTCTTCAGTCAAAGATCACATTGTGTGAATCGTGAGCTGTTTGTTTGAGGATTTGTGCTCTTTTTCGCTCAGAATGTCTCCATATGCTGCTGCGGTGGTGGTGGTGGCATAATCCGATCATCTGTCTCCAGAGTTTGTTTTAAACAGTTTTTCATTGTTTTGCTGGACGTGATTTTGCTGCTGTTTTGTTTAATTTAGTTAGTTTTAGTTTTGAGACGTCAGCCTGTATAGGCCTGGCACACGGTGTTCTCACTTTTTATTCTCCATTATTATTTGACTTTTATTGTTTTAAACACTTTAAGTGATTTTGCACTGTTCGGGTTCACCTGGCTGTGGAAGCCTTCAGATGAGGAGGGTTTAACCTCTTGTTTGTGATGGAGGGGATGATGGAGGGGATGATGGAGGGGATGATGGAGGGGATGATGGAGGGGATGATGGAGGGGATGCTTGACGCAGAGCTAGCCTTGTAGCTAGTTTCAGAGTTAGCACTCTGCTCGTGGCTAAAGAGCTCGATTTAGACCTTGGGTTTGTGGATTTCTACAGTGGCCTTCAATCACGTACTAGCATTAACAACACCCCCTTCAACGAGGTGAACAAACGGGTCAACTAGTCAGCATTATTGATGCTAGCAGTTGCTGGAGAAATAGTTTTATGAAGCTTGTTTATATTTGAGTGCACAGATTTGGAGATTTATTGTTAATTTATCAGCTGGTGGTGGTTCTAGAAAGCTGAAGTCTAAAAGCGCTGGACTGGAAGTGCTGATGGTTTGCAGCTGGACCGGAGCACTAATGGTAACATGAATTTTTTACTACTTTATTATCATCCACCTAAAAGTAAAAGATGTCTGGCATTGTGCCATTTTCCACCTGTCTGCTTGTTTTGCTCTTCCTCTGTATGATAGCGGTGCACCCAACACGGGCTGTGGATTACCCTAGTGTGGATAATAATGCTTTGCCACCTCTTGAGCTTCTATCACAGGGCAAAGTTTTGTCCTCTGCTGCTGCCACTCCTAAACCACTGCAAACGCTTGTTTCTATCATCATTAACCATAAGAAATGTGAGATCACTCGTTCATCATCACTGTTCATAATACTTGTTATCTTACAAGGAGGGGACCTTGAGACTAATCCTGGGCCACCCAAATACCCGTGCAAGATGTGTGGTAAAGCTGTCCGCTGTGGCCAGAAAGCAGTACAGTGTGATCGTTGCAGTGATTGGCTGAATGCTGAGTGCACGTGATGCCTACAGCAATTTACCAGACTTTGGCCAATAGCAGCATGTCATGGATTTGCTGTACATGTGGTTTTACCCAACTTCCACTCTTCCATCTTTGACAGCACTATAAGTGACATGGCTGATGGCAACAGATTTGATAGTTTGTCTTCTTCATTGAATGAGAGTATTGGGTCACCTGTTGCTGTCTCCTCTCTTCACTCTAGCTGTTCTAGAAGGCGGCCGCCTCCAAGGAAGCTGAAATGCATTACATTTAACTGTAGGAGCCTAAGACCTCAGAATAAGCAGTCGGAGCTTTTATTACTCTGTGAGACACACAAACCTGATGTTGTGTTCGGCAATGAGTCACATCTTGATAGCTCCTTTTCTAGTGGTGAGGTATTTCCACCAGCTTTTGATGTCTATCGTAGGTGGCTGGAGGTGGTGGTGTTTTTCTTTTGGTGAATAGAGATCTTATTTCATCTGCAGAACCTACTTTAGAGTCAGATTGTGAGGGTGTAAGGGCCAGGATTACCATCCGAGGTCACCGACCTCTTTATCTTGGTTCATTTTAGACAACCTACAGCAGACCCCCACAATATTCATAAGCTTGACGTGTCCCTTGCTAAACTGCCAAGTGGAAGATTGCCTAACATCGTATTATCAGGGGACTTTAATTCCCTGATATTGACTGGAGAGGGCCCACCAATAAGCCATCTCCACAGTATGGTATGTGGTGAATGAGTCACTGCTCAAGCAACAACATTTGGATCTGGTATTTACCACCATACCTGATCATGTATCCCTAGTCTCAACAGCTCCTGGAATGAGTGACCATGAGGTTGTTTTGACCACCATCAACCTTAAACCCAGGCCATCCAAGAGGGTACCTAGAACAGTGTTCTTATACAAGAAGGCCAATATGGATGCCATCAGAGAGGATCTGAGATATTACTCTATATCTATGGACCCAGATAATAACATCTAGGTAGCTCTTTTACTGATGCTCTGACTACTTTTATGGAAAGAAACATCCCAACTAAGACCTTTACCAGCAGGTGGGATGTCCCATGGATCTCCCAGTCCATCAAAAGGATGATCCGTAAGGAGCAGCGCCACTACAATAAAGGCCGAAGCACCAATAACCATCTTGACTGGAATGCTTTTAAGACCTAGTGTAATACAACCAGCAAGGTGCTTTGGAAGGCCCATCATAGTTACATCATGGATCTGCTTGACTTTTGTGCAAACTCCCAGAAACCATCTCTGGGGAAAAGATTCTGGTCTTATGTGAAGGCAAGACGAGGTGACTCCACTGGAATAACCATCCTCAAGGATGGTGATCGAGGGATATCCAACAGCAAAGAGCAAGCGGAAATTCTCAATCGCCAGTACCAGTCAGTGTTTACTCCAACACACCTGACATCAGTACCTGACCTGGGTCAGAGTCCTCATACCACCATGCCTGACTTCACTTTTACCACCGAGGGTATTGAGAAGCTTCTTAAGGACATTAATCCAAAGAAGGCTACTGGACCTGATGCTATCACAGCTTGCATCCTTAAAGAAGCAGCCTCAGAGATTGCTTCTATACTGCAAGTGATCTTCTAGCAGTCTTGGAAGACAGGGGCGGTACCATCTGACTGGAGGCGAGCGAACATTGTTGCCATCTTTAAGAAGGGAAGCCGTACTATATCAGCTAATTATCGACCAGTATCCCTCACCTCAATCCCGTGCAAGCTTATGGAACACAGTCTTCTCTTACATCATGAAGCACTGTGATAGACATGGAATTTTGAAGCATTATCACCATGGTTTCCATAGGCAGCACTCTTGCAAGATTCAGCTTCTTATCACCTTAGACAAACTCAAGAGATGTCTAGACAACAACATCCTGTTAGATGTTTTGTTTCTTGACTTCTCAAAGGCTTTCAACAAGATTGATCACCGTCACTTTATCCATAAACTTGCTTATTATGGGATAAGTGGATTCTCCAATATCTGGATCTCAAGATGGCTTGCAGACCGCACGCAGGCTGTTGTTGTTGGAGATGAGTGCTCTTCCGATGCCAGTGTTACCTCTGGAGTGCCTCAGGGTACAGTCTTGGGCCCTCTCCTATTCTTATTGTACATCAATGATATAGGAGAGGGTATAACATCTCCCATTCATTTTTTTCAGAATCACAATCAGAATCGCCTGATTCTGATTCTCATATATAACATCAGAGAGGATCTGAGATATTACTCTATATCTATGGACCCAGATAATAACATCTAGGTGGACCTCTTTTACTGATGCTCTGACTGCTTTGATGGAAAGAAACATCCCAACTAAGACCTTTACCAGCAGGTGGGATGTCCCATGGATCTCCCAGTCCATCAAAAGATGTATAACATCTCCCATTCATCTTTTTGCTGATGACTGTGTCCTGTATCAGCCTATCAGGTCACCAGTTGATGCTCATAGGCTTCAGACTGATTTGACCTCTCTTGAGAACTGGTCTCACACATGGAGGATGACTTTCAATATCAACAAATGGTACACGTTGTCAGTTACTCGAAAACAACAGCCTTACACTACTAGATATCAAATTGACAACAAATTTCTGACTGATGTCCCACACAATCCCTGTCTTGGGGTTGAATTCCAGCAGATGTAGATGTAGTTCACAAATCAGTCTCGTCAAAACTGCATTTGAAAACATTCCAAGCCTCCATGTTGATGATTGATGATGATGATGAGCTCAACAACCAACCTTCTGAATGAAGTCCTGCAGTTACAAAGTCAGCTAACCAGCAGAGTAAGTCATGTCACAGTCCCGAGGTCCTTTGGTACCGGTGCTCATGCCCAGGCTGTGCAGCGTGAGGTGGGTGACAGTTTGTAACTCCAACTTATCCACAGACCAAGCAGGTGTTCGGTCCCACCTATTCCATTCATTAATTCTATTAGCTCAACCCACCTACCTGGCTACAGCTGCCACCCTGGATGGCCACCATACTGTTCTGTAGGTCCTGGTCCACTGAGACTGGATTGTCGGTATTGTTTAGACCCCTCCAGTGGTACTGGTTAGGTCAAAATCATCTACTGGCTCATGGGCTACCAAAACAGAATGTCAGTCCATCACAGGCTACAAACCGCTAAGGCACCTAGAAATCGAACCCGGGTCTTCATATGGAGACGGAGGCTCAGTGGAGCTGGACTATAAGTAGGTGTACTATAAATCGCTGTGGGAAACATTTTTAAATAAAGGCATTCAGGCTTGATAATGAACCTGGATATGAATGTGGCTGGAAACATAAAGAACCCGTTAAGAAAGGAGAGTGAACATTAAAGAGCTCAGAGAGGATCTGAAATATCAGCGTGGCTGTTATTAAATCGGTATATTAACCTGCTGAGCCATCAGTCAGGCCGAGGTCTGTCAGCGTGCCGCTGTCAGCCACAGTGAATGAACAATTCACGATGAATCTCCATATACAGGAAATCTCACTCATCCATCCGTCTTCTGCTGCCTCTCCTGTTCAGGGTCATTCAGGTGTATCCCAGCATGCACAGGGTGCAGGCAAGATGCATCCTGCACAGATCCTCTGTTACAGTCGATTTAGAGTTGCTGGTTCATCCTTTATGATCTCTGGGTGTTTTTCAGTTGTTTCGATGATTCTGCCAGATATAAGGGTTTAGAACTCTTGACCATGTGATAAGAGTCACTTATTTTGTAGCAACCAACTTGTTTGGAGCACACGCTGGTGCTGAGCATCACTGCATTCACTACACCATGGCACCAGCACAGGTCCCGGATGGCAACCACACATGCAGACAACCAATCTGATTCATTATTTTGGGAAAATTAGTTTTTGTTTTCACTGAAAATGCATTCTATGCAGTGGAGAGAAAGTTTATTGCCATGACTAAACAAACTGAAGGAGTCAAATTCTGGGCTTGTTCATTACCTTATTACAGGGAAGGACTTTAAAATTTAAAACTTTCCCTCAAATGACATCATTAGGGAGAAAGAAGGCCTGTGCTTGAGCGTTCATTGCATTTATTTTAGTATAACTGGGTCATAAATTGTTCTTGGACTTGTTTTGTTCAAAAGAAGCTACATTTTCTGTCCATGTCCACATTTAATTATTTTGAGAGTTAGAGTTGATAAAATTCTACTTACAAGGTCCTGGGCCTGACCACAGTCTGGCCTGGCTCCTTTGGGGGTAAACCTGATGTGCAGCCCACTGGAGAAAACGCAACATCAACACTCTTACAAAGGGATCGAACCCAACACCTTCTTGCTGTGAGTTGAAAAGGTTAGTGCCCCAAAATCACTAAAGTTTTTGGTAGAAATCCTTCTATTACCAAAGTGTATACACACACACACACACACACACACACACACACACACACACACACACACACACACACACACACACACACACACACACACACACACACACACACACACACCACCTACTATTACTTGGGCATAACTTAATTATCATCTTTGCAATATGTTTGTGTGATGTTTTTGCCTTTTCTTTGCCTTCCTGTGACATGTTGTTAAGATCGTTAGATGAATAATCGTGTGCGTCACCTCCAGTTTGAAATAAAAAAATGTGTAAACTCTGAGGCGTGAAGACGCTGACGCTCATGTCTGCTGTGGGTTTTAAAGAAAAAAAAACACTTTTTCTCCCGTTAAGCTCCAGTTTCACTCTTTGAAAATGAAGCTCTCGCTGTGAGCCTCCCAACCTTCACACGGTGACACTCTCAGAAGGTCGCCACCACGCTGAAGGACACCGTTGTTTTCCTGACCTGTTCCCAGGCTGCTTCTGCCGTCCGTCTGCTGATGACTTCATGCTCACAGGGCCGCGGTTTGCTCCTCTCCAGAAGGTTCAGGCTGCAATCAGGCGGAGAGGCAGCGGCGGCGCTCTGCTGGTTAATGACCCGTCATCCCGGGGACGCACTGTAACCTCTGCAGCGGCGGCTTGCTTTCTGCAGATAAGCTCCATGTTTTTGCTTCACTAAAAGTCGCTCTGTGCTATCTGATCTGTTGTTTGCGTGTGAACAGAATCATCAGCGGTTCTGAGATGAGATGGGCCAGATGTGGCCACAGTTTGAAAACCACGGTGATCCATCATGGCTGCTCAGGGCGTCTCCTGTGTCAGGTGACAGAGATAATAGCAGTAACATCCTCTCAGAGGAGAATGTCCAAGATAACGAGGCTCCTCTCAGCAACCCGATCTGTCGCCCTGCGGCACCGCGAGCCAACAGCAACTTTTAAAGGCGTTTGCTTTTAGTAAACAGAGGGAGATGAGAGCATGGTGGCACTGTGTAATGGCAGCAGAGGCTCCATTAGAGTGCAGCCTGACGCGCTTTTCACGTGTGGAAAGGCGCCTTCAGCGGCTGCAGCATGACTACCGCAGATAAAACGTATGACATCACTTCAGACCGTCTCCAGGCTGCAACTTCAGAAAAACAGCTTCACAACTTTGACACTGAGAACTTTAAAGTTGCTGCTGTGCTTCAACTGAAAGGAGTGCTGCAGCGCGCCAGACGTCATGTGACCACGCCGAAATCAGACAGAGTAGAAACAGTCATTTCAAGTCTGTGTGGGAATTATTTACCACTTTTTTTGTGGCAAATGTAACATAGTCAAAGCGGGGATTCACACTGGGTGAACCGACAACACGACAGCATCCAACACGTCATGTCGCATCTTTTTGCCACGTGCAGAATAGTCAAGCTAGCGTGGACTTCACCAGAGCTCATTCTGCCATCATTTAGACTTTTCTTTTGAGTAAAGTGAAACTATCAAAATCGATGGTGGATTCCAACATGTTTGGACTACAGACGCTGTGAATGATTGATGAGCGATAATCAAACTAACTCACTGACCTATAACAACTACCAGATACCCAACCCATTGGCTTCTTTCAATGTGAAGAGGCAGCGGCTCTACTCAGAGTCCCTCCAGGATAGTCAAGCTTTGCACCGTGTCAAAGAGTGGAAGCCCAGATACTCGATAGAGGAATCTCATTTCCATCGCTTATGTTTGTGACCTTATTCTTTCGGGCAGTACCCAAAGTTCATGACCATAAGTGTCAACCTATAACCTATACTTTCATTGCACTGGTATAGTGATGAAGGATTTTCATTCCTGCCTATTCCTGCTGAAGGGGAAGAACCATTGAAGATCCACCTACCCTGTATGGTTGTGACTGCTCAAGTCAGGTCTGGCAGCATGTGCTGATCCTGTGCTTTGCCATCCAGGACCCAAGGCATTTCCGGGGTGTTGTGGATATGGCAACCACCAAGGCAGACAAGAAGTCCATTCCCATATCTATAAAATAACCATGGTAAGACATGAGCATCCCCTTGGCCTATTCCAGCTACTCAACACTCCAGCACCTACATGCTTTATCACACAACGACAAACAGGCCACATGAACAAAATGTTGTAGCTGAAGCTTCCTCACAATGCAAGTGATCCTCCTCATCCTTGTCTCTCTTAGCAACTACTCCTTTGAAGTCATTCCAGTGGTACCCAAGAATCCTTCAAAGACACCTAGTAGTACCAAAGACATCCAGTCATGGTAAACGGACTGTTTTTCCATCTGCATCAGAAGCTCAAAGCACTTTGCAATTATGCCTCACATTCACCCATTCACACTACACACTCATCCACTGATGTCAGGGTGCTGTCACACAAGGTGCTCACTACACACTGGAAGCAGCTATGGGATTAAGGACTTTGCACAAGGGCCCTTAGTGACTTTTCAGTCTGCTTGGGTTTTGAACCGAGGATCCTCTGGTCTGAAGCCCAACTCTTTAACCACTGGACCATCACCTCATTCAAGTCTCACAGCCATACAGCAAGACAGGAAGCATCAGGACCTTAAAGACTTGAACTTCCATTCTCCTGCAAAGATATCTGCTTCACCGCACATCTCTGTCCTTCAATCTCATAAATCTATAAGATCGTCCCAGGTGCCTCTCAATCCCAAAGACCAAGGCCTGAGAGACATGTATGTCAATGCTGAGATCAGTGAATGTTTCTACAAGTTCAACACTTTCACCACATACAGATACACTTCTGATGGCTGCGTCCAGGAAGTCATTAAAAGCCTGAATCTTTGTCTTGGTCATCTCAATCCAAGACACTGTGATTCCTCAGAGTATCCACTGTTTCCACAAGGATCACAGCATCATCTGCGAAGTCAAGGTCAGTAAACCTTTCTTCACCAACAAAAACACCTAACTCACTGGTCCATGCAATCATTGAACAGTGTAGGAACTAGAACACATCCCTGAGGATCACCAGTTTTCACTGGGAGAAAATTCAAGGTCTCTGCCACCACTCCGTACAGCACTCTCAGTATCTGTGTATAGGCTGGCTATGATTTCCAGTAGTTTCTTGGGGGTCCACAAATTCTCAGGATGTTGCAGAGAGCAGTCCAATCAGCTGAATCAACCGGTTTGCGCAAATCAAAATAGGTTGTTGTGACTGGGACCGCAGCCAAAGACTGTTCTAACATTCTGTAGAAAATCACTGTGGATTAAAATCTCTAACTTTTTCTTGTCTCCTGAGTCTTTATGGTATAAATATCGGGGTGAGGGAGGGTGTCCACTTAAACGTAACTATTTCATGTGGAAAAGTGGGAAATCTTGTTGGAAGTAGTTATTTTCTGTAAACTTCAATGTGTAAACCTTTGAAACAAAGTTAGAGTTCTTTAAATGTAGCCACGCTTAGATGGGATAAACGTCCAGCTAAGTGGACCCGACACTGATCTGTGCATATTTAAAAGTTCCAGAGAGTCTGTCAGCCGGCTGACGGCTGCAGATAACAGACATAAAACAGCCGATATCTCCAGCCGCCGCCTCCGCCATGAATTCGGAACAGACTTCCCGGCATCACAGCTGCGATCTTTTGGCTTTAAAGAGAAGCTCATCTTCACAAATGTAAAAGAGGTGTCCAGAGTTCTGCGCGCACGTGGTGCCACAGACGGAGCCTGTGCACATGGCTGTGACCGCGACACAAACCGTGAAAGTGTTGGTGGCTCATTTGATTGAAAGCACAGAAAAAAATCTCTCTCAGCATCTCTAATCACTGCAGATGTTTGAAGTGCAGATTCAGTGGATATTTTTAGATTTCTGATCTGATGGATGTCGAACTTTTGGTGGAGTTGTGTTTGGCGGAGCGATGGTGGGTGCTCTGTGCAGCCGCGGCTCTTTAAAGTTCCTATGCAGATTAATGCTAATGTCGCCTCTTTAGGAATTCAGAGGACGGCAGCGAGCCACAAAACGGGCGATTGAATTCATCAAGGAATAAATGAAGCAGAACTTCACACCAGGAGCCCTGAATTTCATCCTGAGCTTTAAATCCAACTGTGCATCTGGCTCTGCAAACACTCCTCCATTTCCAAGAGCAGAATTATTGGGAGTGGCATTCCCAGGAAATGAGCTGCAACCTCTACGTCTGCTTTTAAATCCAATAAATCCACAGAGACTCATGTTGGTTTGTGATGTTGACAGTGACCCTGCTGACCTTCAGCTGTTTTCATGAAACAGGAGATGAAATGGGAACGTCAATACGGAATAATTACAAAAAAAGCCAGAGGGGATAAGAGGTCGACGGAGTGTGAACCTGCACGTATGCGAGACCTAATGTGACAGATTGGGTGCATTAACAGTTGAGGACTTTGATTGTAACTCAGTCTTACCAGATGTACAATATTTCACCTTGTTTTGATCCATCTTCTTGGTGTGAGTTTGTTTTTCTTTACAAGCAGGAGCGACTGTTGGACCTGGTGGCCGTTGGACTTTGGCTTTGGAAGTGAAAGAAATGGACAAACTCACATCAAACTGCATGTAACTTCAAAACCACACGTATGGAAAGAAGCATTTTTCAGGCTTGATTTTTAAATTGTTAATATTTTTTTTCTTGTATGTAAATCACACTTTCTCGTGCTGCTGTATTTGCTGCATCAGTCGCACCTTTTTCTGTATTATCGCCTCTTTAATTTGGGATTTTTGTGCATTGTTGTCATGTACTCTTTTATTGCCATTTATTTTTAGAGTTTGTTTTCTTTGACTCTTAGGAAATTCCTCTATAAAAAGTCACTTTAATCATTTTATTACTATTATCAACAAATGTGATTTTCATTTATTTATTATTATTTTTTTGGTATATAAGTTGCAGGATCTCACAAAATAGGAAAAAAAAAACCTGCAACGTATACTCAGGAAAATATGGTAAATGAGAACATTCCCATATCTGACCTCAAAAGTAGTTTCTATAACCAAGTGTTAAGTTCTCCATATTCACGCTCACTCACTGGCCACTTTATTAGGAACACACGTAGCTGTGTTATGTTTCATTGTTTGTGGTACATGTTTTGGTTGTTACTTATCTAATTTGACTTCACAGGCACCGGCGGCAGAGTGACGACTCGCCATGAACTCCAGCTCAAAGGTTCCCAGTTGGAGGTCTGACTTCTCACGACTTTGTCCAAGTCTGAGGTCAGGAATGTTTCAGAGTTGTGTGTAAAGCATCATAAGAAGAGAGAATTCATCAGTGTGTTCCAACACTGTGGTGTTATGAGCCGTAATAAAAGATTACAGCCTGACCGCGTCGCTGGAAGGGATTCATCTTCAGCTATTAGAGCCGTGAGAGTTTATCATTAAAGCAGCTCTTTACAAGTCTCTGTTTTGAAATCTGACACGTATTTTCCAGCGTGGGTCTGCAGTTTATGGTGGCAAACAGTCTGGTGATGCGTCCTGATGGGAGTCTGTAAACGAAGCTTAACGCTCACTCTGCTTTGATATTCTGCTCCCGCGGTGTTGTTTCCAGCCCACAGCGGCTGAGTAATGAACCTCTCTGCCAAAGGATGACCTGCTTCTGCAGCTCTCATCCACTGGGAGCCTCAGACACAGACGTCCCAGGAACACAGTGACTTACTGCACAGCGCAAACGTCCAACAGACATCGTCTGTAGATGCTGTGCAAATGTCCAACGGACACCGTCTGTAGGCACCGTGCAAACATCTAACGGACACCGTCTGTAGGCGCCGTGCAAATGTCCAACGGACACCGTCTGTAGGCGCCGTGCAAACGTCTATCGGACACCGTCTGTAGGCACCGTGCAAACATCTAACGGACACCGTCTGTAGGCGCCGTGTAAACATCTAACGGACACCGTCTGTAGGCGCCGTGTAAACGTCTAACGGACACCGTCTGTAGGCACCGTGCAAACATCTAACGGACACCGTCTGTAGGCGCCGTGCAAACATCTAACGGACACCGTCTGTAGGCGCCGTGTAAACGTCTATCGGACACCGTCTGTAGGCACCGTGCAAACATCTAACGGACACCGTCTGTAGGCACCGTGCAAACATCTAACAGACACCGTCTGTAGGCGCCGTGTAAACGTCTATCGGACACCGTCTGTAGGCGCCGTGCAAACGTCTAACGGACACCGTCTGCAGGTGCCGTACAAACGTCCAACGGACACCGTCTGCAGGCGCCGTGCAAATGTCCAACGGACACCGTCTGTAGGCGCCGTACAGACATCTATCAGACACCGTCTGTAGGCGCCGTGCAAACGTCTATCGGACACCGTCTGTAGGCGCCGTGCAAATGTCCAACGGACACTGTCTGTAGGCGCTGTGCAAACGTCTAACGGACACCGTCTGTAGGCGCCGTGCAAACGTCTAACGGACACCGTCTGCAGGCACCGTACAAACGTCTAACGGACACCGTCTGTAGGCGCCGTGCAAATGTCCAACGGACACTGTCTGTAAGCGCCGTGCAAACGTCTAACGGACACCGTCTATAGGCGCCGTGCAAACGTCTAACGGACACCGTCTGCAGGCACCGTACAAACGTCTAACGGACACCGTCTGCAGGCGCTGTACAAACGTCTAACGGACACTGTCTGTAGGCGCCGTGCAAATGTCAAACGTGTAGGCACCCCATCATGCAACTGTAGTTGGGTATCCTTCACAGATTTGTCCAAACGCTGAATGAGAATATTGAAAAAACACAATAGTGATATGATGGTGTTTCCACTGAGTGATGGAACGTGACTGTTGGGTTTTCTTGTGAGAGCTGTATGTCCCTGTAGTCATGGTGACAGATGGGTACTTCTGCTAAATAATGGCATTTTTTTAAACTGTTGTTCCTGTAAGGTCATCTGTTTTAAGGTTTTACAGGATCTCTCAGTCTCTTACTCACACCACATATTTTACAACACCATGTGACTCTTTCTGTGATTCATATGACCTATAACAATGGAAAAAGAACATTTCCTTTTCAGGCTTTTTTGAAAAACCACTTCATGTAAGTGGAAAACCTTTTTGTGATATTTAAATGTTTTTTGCTCGCTCCCCTAAAAAAATAAATGTTGTTTCATTAAGAATATTTTGAATTTGGAGAGTTATGGAAACCTGCCTTAGGACTCAGGATTCCAGTTTTGTCTACAAAAAGTGATGCAGCTGAGGTAATTCTTTTTTTATGACTGTTTATAGTTTTCCAATGACTCTTTAGATGTTGAACATCCATAAAGGCATCTGTGGAATATGTGAGAATTCCCTCAACTTAAAATTGTCGGTTTCAAAGATGAGACAAAATGCTGTTCGGAGCTCAGCGTTATTTAAGATAAGCCGAGGCCTCGCGTCCCCTCGAGCTCGCTGAGAATCCCGATACTCAGCGCACCTGTTTTAATTCTGAGATGGCTGTAGGTTCTTATGGATTTTGTGGTTTCACCTGACAGTAATCTGTCCGAACAGGATTGGAACTAACATGTTAACGTATTCCCGCCTGCAGGCCTGTGCGTGCACGGAGCCCTTATCTCCTTCTAAGTCCAGCTCGTTCAGGGTCAAAGACAACGTAGTCGGGAAATTACAAACCTGTTACCTTGTCTCTTCTCAAGGACACAAAACCACCATAAATGTTCCCATGTTAGTGTCTGTGTCATCTTTACATTACACGTACCTGACATACAGACACACAAAAGGCGAAAAGAAGAACACGACAGGCCTGAAGTCTGTGATTAGCTGAAGGTGAAATCTGAAAGAGTTACACACAGAACCTCACCAGGATCCGGCAAGTCAGAATGTGGAAGTACAGCTGTGCACAGAAACCCATAAAACATGTTCACTGAGTCAGAAGGTACAGTTTGATACACAAAAAACAAAGTCCTGAAAATGAAGCTGCCTCTGAGACAGAAAAATTCTTTAATATGCAGAACAAAAACCTTTTTTCTTTGAAACATTTTCTCCATTAGCATTCTGCAACCTACTGGAGACACGTTTTGGTTCAGGCTGGTTCTAGACCTCTTTCCATTCTGGGCATGGTTACCCATGATGCACTGCTAAACACCATTTTGTCAGGCAATGCGCTGCACACAAAATCCAAAGCAGGAATGCTCAAAGTGTATTTTAAAAACGCGGTAAATGTCTATGTTTTGATGACTCCTGCACTCCCTACAGTGATGCTTTGGATGAAGTAACATTTTCTTGCTACAAAGAGAAATTAAAGGCGTTTGATGGAATCAATCCTTACAAGGTAGAAGCTTGTGATGATAGTTTGGGCATTATTTCTTGTCATGAGAAAAATATGTAAAGTTTTGAAAGCAATGACTTTTACAATGTTCAACTTTAATATTCCCAACATAGATTATCAGCTCAAATAAATCTGAAAAAAACTGAATTTATTTTTTTACTTTTACATTAGATTACATCGCATCATGGAAGCATCAAGCCCTGAACGCATCATCAACCCACAACCACGATTACACTCTGAAGACTGAAGTTGGTTGGTGTAGGTTGTCCAGTCCAGCTGTCCATCTACAGCCTGACGTACTTGTAGGAATCCACAGCCTCCACCTCAGCTCCCTCAATCAGACCTGGGTGCAGTCTTGGTTTGCACTTCCAAAAGTCAATGTTCCAAAAATACATGATTTGAAGTTACCTATGAGACAAGACTGGACTCAAACATTTTCTTTAATATTAGTGCGTGGAAGACTCCACTGAATATTGGAGGTGATCTGGATCCAGACTGACGGGCATCACAAATCTCTGATTGCTCTTGTATTCTTATTTTCTAGCTTTTCTGTTTGCACTGTCCTATGGGACTTTATACCTATAATACTATAGGTATAGTTTTGTTTTCAATGTATCCGCTTGCACTGCAAATGTACAGTGAGGAAAATAAGTATTTGAACACCCTGTGGTTTTGCAAGTTGTCCCACTTAGAAATCATGGAGGGGTCTGAAATTTTCGTCTTAGGTGCATGTCCACTGTGAGAGACATAATCTAAAAAAAAAAAAAAAAAAAAAAAATCAGGAAATCACAATGTGTTTTTTTTAATAATTTATTTGTATGTTACTGCTGCAAATAAGTATTTGAACACCTACCAACCATCAAGAATTCTGTCTCTCACAGACCTGTTAATTTTTCTTTAAGAAGCCCTCTTATTCTGCACTCTTTACCTGTGTTAATTGCACCTGTTTGAACTTGTTACCTGTATAAAAAAGACCTTTTCACACAATCAATCACACTCCAACCTGTCCACCATAGCCAAGACCAAAGAGCTGTCTATGGACACCAGGGACAAAACTGTAGACCTGCACAATGCTGGGATGGACTACAGGACAACAGGCAAGCAGCTTGGTAGAAGACAACTGTTATGATTATTTATTAGAAAGTGGAATAAACACAAGATGACTGTCAATCTCCCTCAGTCTGGGATTCCATGCAAGATCTCACTTTGTGGGGTAAGGATGACTCTGCGAAAGCTCAGAACTACCCAGGAGGACCAACAAGACCAAGACAACTCTTGTCTTGTCTTGACTCATTCTTCTCTACAAGAGTCAAGACGGAAGTCAGACTACCAGAGCTAGAATTTTAGCTGAGGAAGCTTCTGCGATTTGAAGCGAAACGTCCTCGCATCAAGCAACCCAGACCAGTCGAAGATTCAAGCTTCTCTACTATGGAAACCACCTGGACAACTGAAAGCCTACACAGAAACCTCTGTAATTGCAAACAAAGGCTACTGTACCAAATATTAACACTGATTTTCACAGGTGTTCAAATACTTATTTGCAGCAGTAACATACAAATAAATTACTAAAAAAAACATACACTATGATTTCCGGATTTGTTTTTTTTTTTTTTTTAGATTATGTCTCTCACAGTGGACATGCACCTAAGATAAAAATTTCAGACCCCTCCATGATTTCTAAGTGGGAGAACTTGCAAAATCGCAGGATGTTCAAATACTTATTTTCCTCACTGTAGAAGCTCTCTCCAATCTTTATGTACATTTTGTATGATAACAATAAAGGGCATTCTATTCTATTCTATAAAAGGCTCAGAGACACTTTGTGAGGCCGTTTGCTCGGGTTGAAATTAGTGGTGGGCACAGTTCCAATAATCATCAAAGATAATGTTCTCATTATCAGATTATCTTTTCAGATAACTTTGAAAACCATTATCAGACTAATTATCTTCTGATAAATCTTTTTCCGATAATTTTTAGACCGTTAACATGGTAAACAAAACTGAACAGCTACAAACTCTTATAAAATTTAAAATCAATGGGGCACCTACCTGTTAAATGGTTTGTAGCAGATGTGTAGTTCTACCCTCTGTAAACAGAGGAGAGCTGCTTCTAGAAGAAACTGCTCTATCCTCTGCAGGCAAAGGAGAACTGGTCACAAAAAAAAACCCTAATTTCTTTTAACCCCATACTGATACGACGGCAATATCACCCAAGTCATCCAGAGGCATACATTTTTAACTTATGGTTCAAATTTTAACCAAGCTAATTTTGGACAAATTATTTAAATTAATGTCATGTCTGAAGTTTTATAAAGTGAAAATATCAGATATATGTTTTAGTTTTAAAGTAATGCGCTATTTTTTAAGGTTTTAGTGTGGACATGCTGTGTCCAGGTGCATTATGGGTATAGGATAATGTCAGTACGTTCACGACAGGAGAAATGATTTGAGACACTCTGATCATGGTCCACGGACAACAGCATTAAACTCTAGTGCCTAAAACGCTTGTGAATATATTCTCTGGGTTTATAGATGTTGTTGTGTTTGTGTTTATTAAATTCCATGCATCTTAAATGTAGCAGAGTATCAGCAGACACAGATTATCTGGAATTTTGTTTTGGCAAGTCTCTACTGCCATCTACTGTCCAGTAGTGTTCATATCAGTATTCATACTGAAGATGGGCAGATATTTTCAATCACTGTAGTCGGTTCCAGCTCAAACTGTACCAGAGAACTGCACGGTGTAAAAGTTCAGAGCGCATGATTTATTTTCTCACACACGTCTCAAAAACCACACGTCGGACTCGTGTTTCCAGAAGCAAAATGTAAACAGAAGCTTTTTTTTCCAAACTTAATTTACAAAAACTCTCAATGGGAGACATCAAAGTAAAAAAAAAAAAGATAAGATAAAAAGATAAAGATAACTTTTCAGTTATCTGATTATCTGTTATCGAAGTTAATTTTTTGGTTATCTGTGCCCACCACTGGCTCCATTGTTCCAAGCTAACCACAGCTGCCTTTGTTAGCATGAAAACTCCTCCGGCCTTGATCCTCGATGTTTAATGACTGTTGGAATGTCAAAAATCTTAGTGACCTCTTGCTGGTGATTTAATCATGGTCTCCCTTCAGCGATAACTGGAGCTTCACAGCTCATGTTTACATTTTCTGCCCAACAATATGGAGGTATGCTAAGAATCATGAGTAACCATGCCCAGAATGGAACAGGGTCTATTCACGGTTCTCTGTGAGCTCCTGAATCAGCCTGGAGTTACTGCCACGCCGTGAGCTGAAACTCTGCTGCACGATATTCAGACCACACTCGGAGCTGAGTACCACGGCAAAGTACAACAAAAGCAATCAAAAACACCTAACTGTCAATGTTAGCTTGTCTTCTACAAATCACGGGCATCACGTAATTAAAGATGAGCATTTATTTATTTATTTATTTGTCCAACATGTTTATTTTTGGAATTTAAAAGTTGTTAAGGAACTGCACATGCTGTGGTGTGCACATGCACTACACTGTGTTCCCATCCATTGTTACCTCCCAGAGAAAACATCATTAAAAATGAGTTCCATAGAGGAAAGGTGTAACTTGTACTCTGAGAATTACGGAACACATGAAGTCACAGAGTCTGAGAAAAGACCTGTGCAGGTGCTGATCCTGTTTACATAGAACCCAGCGTGCCTTTAGGTTAAGGTGAGATGGGCTCACTGCAAACAATCTCTTCCTTTTTCTACAAACCCTAAAGACTCTGAGCACTCAGGCCTCTGCTTGTATAGATTTTCACAGAGAAATACCACAGTGAGTCTAAAGACTTAGATCTGTTTGAACCTCTTTTTGCCTGACTCGATGCCCTGAGGACATCAGGACCTTGTCGTGCTCTTGCAGAGGACACGGTTCAGCTCAGTTTCCATTAAACAGACTCCTCTGGTGGAAAGTCGTGTCCAAAGTTCTGCTGAGAAAAACATCCACAGCACTGCAGATTCTGCTGCACATCAGGCCTCGTCTGCGAGGAAACAATAACTGCTGACGACACAGAAGGTTTTCTAATCCTGTTTTCACATGGATTCTGGCTTCATTGAATTTGCCAAACCTTATTATGTCTCCGGGATATAAATTAAAAATGAAGGTGCAACTCTGTGGCCTATTTCTCACTTTAAATTTACACTCGGATGTGATTTTTAGCTGATGATATAATTAATGTGTCCCGGGGTAAAATCCCAATTCCCCAATGTCCCAATTAGGATGCAAGCAAGATGTGACAAAAGATGAATCCAGGAAACATTTCATCTCGGTGCCACCTGAGTGATGTCTGTGTCACATGACAAATTACCCAATCTGCAGCTTCTTGGCCATCAGAATTATTATTTGCGTCGTGTGAGGTACAGTTAATGCCGTGCAGAATAAGGAAAACATGTAAAGCATAAGGTGGTGAATTTGTAGATGATGGAATTATTGTCCATCTAATTAACACTCCAAAGTTTTCACATTTACCTTGTTTGGTTTTTGTGTTTTTGGACCTTTAGACTCTTCAGTTTGGTGTGAAACAAAATAGCAGGTGTGAAAGCTGACTCGGACAACAGTTCAGTCCAACGGACCAAAATGGGGGGTCTTGGTCCGGATCAAACCAAATGGTTCATTTGCAGTGTAAAAACACTTTTTGGGACAGGCTGGGCTTTTGGATCAATTGAGGCAACTGAAGCGTACCACCAACAGGGGTGCGCAAATAGTTTTTGCCTAATTTTATGCATTTCTGTCTGTGATTAAATGAACCTGTTTACACATTTCCTACATTCATATAGGATCACTCGCTAAACGGACACAAAGTCAAAGTCAACCAAGGTGAACTTTAGGGAGATACTGTGTTATCATCATTATCATGGCAATCCCTCGGTGGTGAGGAAGATGGCCTCTTGACGTGGAGGTTCCTGAAGAGGCCTTGTAACACACGCAGACACACCGAACCCTCACGCCATCTCTGGACAGCTGTCTGCTCAGACTGAGAAAATGTCACACAGCCAAAGTGACGGCTTGAATGGCGCTGTCACTCGTGAGTATCTGTGCCGCCGAGCCGCGGCGCTGGCAGCAGGATGGATGTAATTTCAGCTTTGGGACGGAGATTGTTTCTCTTTTACATCCATTTGAGGAATCATACGTGAGATAGCGCCGGCACTCGGCAGTGAAAAGACTGACTGCAGTGGTTTCAGCTGGATAGTTTCAATCATGGTAAATGGATTTTCTAAATGCCAAAGTAGTTGCTTTATAGATTGGGCTTCCCAGAGACGAGAGCAAACTCATTTAGCTGGAATATTGCTGACTGCCGGGACATCTCCATGCATTTTCACAATCAAGATGTGAAATGTGGATTTCATTGTGTGAAACATGCCTCCATATCCAATCTGTGACCAATCATTCCGAAGCTGTCTCCACGGCTCACTCTTCTTCTGTGTCACCGCCAGACTCTCGCTTTGGCTTTTCACTCCTTTTCACTTCTCCGTCTTCCTCCACAGGTTTTATCACGGGGGGGGGGGGGGGGGGGGGGGGACTCTGTGATTGTTATCTTCACAACAACAATGTTCTTAATGCAACAAGTTAATTTCCAAACTTCTGTCTTGCTTCTAAATTCTCTGGACAAACGCTGTAACAATGGAAAAATTATATATTTGCAAAAAGCAAAAGATCATGTAACTTTTGCACGGTGAGTCTCATGATATTATGTGGCATATATGTTCAATTGGCCACTTTTACAAAATCAGTTTTTATATAGAAATGCTCCTTTGTGATCAGTTAAAATGATATTGATGTCAAAATCAATTTTCCACCTTTTGCGGATGATGTGGTTTTGTTGGCTTCTTCGGTCTGTGACCTCTGATGTGCACTGTGCAGGTGTGTGAAGTGACTGAGGTAAGGAGCAGCACCTAAAATCTGAAATCATGGTCCCAGGTTAGAGAAGTATGATTGTCCCCTCTGGGTCAGGGGAGAGTTACTGCCCCAAGTGGAAGAGTTGAAGTATCTTGGGTTCTTGCTCATGAGTGGAGCATGCTGGATTGTGAGACTGACAGACTGATTGGGGTAGAGTCTGATGTGTTACGGACCGCCACAGTGAAGAAGGAGCCGAGCCAGAAGGAGAGACTCTCAATTTACCAGTCCATTTAATGCTTCAGTTACCACTTAACGGTCATGAATTTTGTGTAAAGATTGAAATAATAAGATCATAGATACAGGCAGTGGAAATGAGATTCCTCTGTCGGGTATCTGGACTGATGCTGACCCCGACTCTGCATTTTGGCCTGATCTTTTGGACCCTGGTGTCTGCTGTGGCTGCCTTCTGTATTCTGAAGACCTGCTTGTTAAACAGAACTGCTTTAGTATTTTGCCCTTCAGAACTGGTTGCTACGCGGACTAATTATTCTGTGTTTTGATGTTTGCCCGTCCCTGGGTAACAAATAAAGGACTTCTATACTTACCCTGGATCTCTGGTTCTCTGCTAAGGGGTTGCAGTCATGCTCCAGTGGTTACAGTACGATAAACTGTAGCAAAGTGAAATCTGCTTTGATGATCCAGAACAGGTCCATCTGTTTGGAAGTCCTGGATCTGGACTAGTCCTCAGCTGGGGGATTTTGGAGGAGCACTGATTTGAAGTGGATCAGTAACCACTAAACACGGCCACATGAAGTAATAAAATTTAAAAAATGTATTCAACTTGTAACACACTGCTCTGCTAAATATCCAGAGTATGACGCCTCTTTCACCTTTCTAAAGGGTAACTCATATAATATCTCCAACAAGCTCAGTAATTTTCTCTCCTTCATGCGGTGCAAACATTATGACAGCATAATGTCAGATACATCAGCCTTGAAAAACAATTTCTTACCGGTTGCTATGAAACTGTTTTTGTCTTTAAACACAAGTGTAATTAAAGCTTTTATCTGCAGCTTTGATTGCTGTTAGTTAAGCACCTGAGTTCCAAATCGTGATAAAACAGAGTTGATGTGAAAACAAGAGGAAACGTGCTGATCTGTGAATGCTTTTACTGTCTCATTTAGCGATGTTTTATCCACGCTTCAGTATACTCTGTGAACTGTAGGAAGAAGATGATGAACTTCACACACATTTAATTGGTTGGTAACCAAGTAAACTTGTTGTGTGTGGGCCGCCAGAAGAGGAGGTACTGCTGGCCCACCACCAGTGGGCGCTCTGCCTGAAGTGCGGGCTTCAGGCACGAGAGGGCGCTGCCGCCATGGACACAGCCGGGGGTGACAGCTGTCGCTCATTACCTCTTGACAGCTGTCACCCATCTACTCAACATCATCTCACTCCATAAAGACCAGACGTCATCTCCACCTCGTTGCCGAGATATCATACTTCATTGGAGGTAATATCCTCAGCCTTTTGTAAATCTGTTTATTGTGAGTGTTTGCAGGAGAACCGGTCGTTTTTGAGGAGGCTGTGCAAGACGGCGCTCCTTTTCAGCTGAGACCGCTGCAACGCGCTGAGTGTGAGGTGGAGGTGGCATTCCCACCGTTATTGTTACTGGGTGTACACACACCCACACTTGACTGTCTTTGTTCTTCGCCAGCAGTACCAGATCCGACAGTCGGGGACGGTGATCACCTGGGAATTCGGGACTTGGCGGCTCCAGTATTCACCAGGTTCTGGGGCGGCGGAAATCGTGTGGTTCCGGCTCTCCTCAGGACAGACGTCTTCTATCCTCGAGCCTGCCCACACGTCACCTTTGTGTATTGACTGTAATGATATTCTGTGATTGTCTGTATGTTCATTGTGCACATTCACAACATTAAATTGTTATATTTTGGCTCATCTATTGACCGTTCATTTGCGCCCCCTGTTGTGGGTCCGTGTCACTACACTTTCCCAACAGGATATCTCGGCCAGCGTCATGGACTCCGAGGGGCGTCACCCGGCTGTTGAACGACCAATGGGAGAGCAGGGAGCGCAGGCGTCTGCAGGAGACATGATTGGTGAGCTGCAGCACATTCTCACCGCCTTTACGGCTCGGTTGGATCAAATGACTGACCAAAACATCCTCCTGAACCGCAGGGTGGAGGCTGTCTCCGCACAGATGGCGGCGAGCGCTCAGGGCGCTGCTGCAGCTCGTCCTCCTGCCGACCCTGTGCAGGATATAAATGTTCCAGTGGTGGTTCAACAACCCCTCCCACCATCCCCTGAAGCATACATAAGCCCTCCTGAGCCGTACGGAGGTTGTGTGGAGACGTGCGCGGACTTTCTTATGCAGTGTTCGCTCGTCTTCGCACAACATCCCGTCATGTACGCGTCAGATGCTAGTAAAATAGCTTATGTGATTGCTCTGCTTCGGGGTAAAGCACGCGCCTGGGCTACGGCGCTCTGGGAACAGAACTCACGGTTGTTATCAGCATACACTGGGTTTGTGGGGGAGTTCAGAACAGTGTTTGATCACCCTAACAGAGGAGAGACCGCTTCAACCGTGCTGCTGTCATTGAGACAGGGACGCGAGAGCGCAGCCGCTTATGCAGTCAACTTCCGCATCGCGGCTGCGAGGTCCGGCTGGAATAACGTTGCGCTCCGCGCCGCCTTCATAAACGGACTGTCGTTGGTTCTGAAGGAGCAGCTGGTAGCTAAGGAGGAACCGTGGGATTTAGATGGGCTTATCGATCTCGTTATACGGTTAGACAATCGGTTGGAGGAACGCCGTCGGGAGCGAGGCGAAGGACGTGACCGGATACGAGACGCCCCTCTCCCTTCCGGGTTCGAAAAGGGGCCGCCCTCCCCACGCTCCACAGCCGCAGCGCTTTGTGGGGCAACAGCTCCCCCTGCTGACATTGTTAGGGAAATGCACAGGGCCAAAATGGGGAGGCTGATCCATGGAGAGTGTTTTCTCTGCAGCTCAACTGAGCACACACAGAGAAACTGCCCCAAACGGCCAAAACGACAACACTCGTCCTTAGAGACTGGGCTAAGGGGGGGTCAAAACATTCAAGTAAGACACACACAAATTGCCACACGACTCCCAGTCACAATCCTGAGCGGGGATTTAACCCTTCAAGCCCGAGCACTGGTGGACACGGGGTCAGAAGGGAATCTGCTAGACAGCCGATGGGCAAGGGAGGTAGGGCTCCCTCTGGTGGCGCTTCCTTCGCCATTGCAGGTGCGGGCACTAGATGGCACCCTCCTCCCTTTACTCACACACAAGACACAACCAGTAACTCTGGTGGTGTCTGGAAACCATCGGGAGGAGATTGAGTTTTTTGTAACTCCTTCTACCTCTCGCGTGATTTTGGGCATCCCATGGATGTTGAAGCACAATCCCCGGATTGATTGGCCATCTGGGGTGGTGGTTCAGTGGAGCGAAACCTGCCATCGGGGGTGTTTAGGATCCTCGGTTCCTCCCGGTTCACAGGCTAAGGAGGAGGTCAAAGTCCCTCCCAATCTGACGGCAGTGCCGGTTGAGTACCACGATCTTGCTGACGTCTTCAGCAAGGATCTGGCACTCACCCTTCCCCCGCACCATCCGTACGATTGTGCCATTGATTTGGTTCCAGGCGCTGAGTTCCCATCCAGCAGACTGTACAACCTCTCACGACCTGAGCGCGAATCAATGGAGACCTACATCCGGGACTCATTAGCTGCCGGGCTGATCCGGAACTCCACCTCCCCGATGGGGGCAGGTTTCTTTTTTGTGGGCAAGAAAGATGGCGGACTCTGTCCATGCATTGATTACAGGGGGCTGAATGAGATTACGGTTCACAACCGATACCCGTTGCCATTGTTAGATTCCGTGTTCACCCCCCTGCATGGAGCCAAAATCTTTACTAAGCTGGATCTTAGAAATGCGTATCACCTGGTTCGGATCCGGAAGGGAGACGAATGGAAGACGGCATTTAACACCCCGTTAGGTCACTTTGAGTACCTGGTCATGCCGTTCGGCCTCACCAACGCCCCCGCGACGTTCCAAGCCTTGGTTAACGACGTCTTGCGGGACTTCCTGCACCGATTCGTCTTCGTATATCTGGACGATATTCTCATCTTTTCTCCGGATCCTGAGACCCATGTCCAGCATGTACGTCAGGTCCTGCAGCGGTTGTTAGAGAACTGACTGTTTGTGAAGGGCGAGAAGTGCGAGTTTCACCGCACGTCTTTGTCCTTCCTGGGGTTTATAATCTCCTCCAACTCCGTCGCCCCTGATCCGGCCAAGGTTGCGGCGGTGAGAGATTGGCCCCAACCAACAAGCCGTAGGAAGCTGCAACAGTTCCTCTGTTTCGCTAATTTCTATAGGAGGTTCATTAAGGGCTACAGTCAGGTAGTTAGCCCCCTGATAGCCCTGACCTCTCCAAAAGTCCCCTTCACCTGGTCGGATCGGTGCGAAGCTGCGTTCAAGGAGTTGAAACGATGGTTCTCTACTGCGCCAGTTTTGGTGCAGCCCGACCCTAGCCGCCAGTTCATGGTTGAAGTGGACGCCTCTGACTCAGGGATAGGAGCCGTGCTGTCCCAGAGCGGAGAGACCGATAAGGTTCTTCACCCGTGTGCCTACTTTTCACGGAGGTTGACCCCGGCTGAACGGAACTATGACGTCGGCAATCGAGAACTCCTTGCGGTGAAAGAGGCTCTTGAGGAGTGGAGACACCTGTTGGAGGGAGCGTCTGTGCCGTTCACGGTTTTCACTGACCATCGGAACCTGGAGTATATCAGGACCGCCAAGCGGCTGAACCCCAGGCAAGCCCGCTGGTCACTGTTCTTCGGGCGTTTTGACTTCCGGATCACCTATCGCCCCGGGACCAAGAACCAGAGGTCGGATGCCTTGTCCCGGGTACACGAAGAGGAGGTCAAAACTGCACTGTCGGATCCACTGGAGCCCATCCTGCCTGAGTCCACTATCGTGGCCACCCTCACCTGGGACATGGAGAAGACCGTCCGGGAGGCCCTGGCATGGAGCCCGGACCCAAGAACAGGTCCGAAGAACCGTCTGTACGTCCCACCAGAGGCCAGAGCTGCAGTCTTGGTCTTCTGTCACGGTTCCAAGCTCTCCTGTCATCCAGGGGTGCGAAGGACCGTGGCAGTTGTCCGGCAGCGCTTCTGGTGGGCGTCTATGGAGGCAGACGTCCGGGAATATATCCAGGCCTGCACCACCTGTGCCAGGGGTAAGGCAGTACACATGAAGGCCCAAGGACTCCTCCAGCCGCTGCCGGTGCCTCATCGCCCCTGGTCCCACATCGGCCTGGATTTCGTCACGGGCCTCCCGCCGTCCCAGGGCAACACCACCATCTTCACGTTAGTGGACCGTTTCTCCAAGGCGGCCCACTTCGTGGCCCTCCCGAAGCTCCCAACAGCCCAGGAGACAGCAGACCTCCTGGTCCACCACGTTGTCCGTCTGCATGGGATACCCTCCGACATTGTCTCAGATCGTGGTCCCCAGTTCTCCTCACACGTCTGGAGGAGCTTCTGCAGGGAACTGGGGGCCACCGTGAGCCTCTCGTCCGGGTACCATCCACAGACGAACGGACAGGCAGAGCGGGTCAACCAGGAACTGGAACAGACCCTCCGCTGCGTCACATCCGCACACCCGACGGCCTGGAGTAACCATCTGGCCTGGATCGAGTATGCGCATAACAGCCAGGTGTCTTCGGCCACCGGCCTCTCCCCATTTGAGGTGTGTTTGGGGTATCAGCCCCCGTTTCCCGTGGTGGAGGGAGAGGTCGGTGTGCCCTCGGTCCAGGCCCACCTGCGGAAGTGCCGTCGGGTGTGGCGCTCCGCCCGCTCTGCCTTGTTGAAGGCCCGGACGAGGGCGAAGACCCATGCAGACCGCCGGCGATCCCCGGCCCCTGCTTACCAGCCCGGGCAGGAGGTGTGGCTTTCCACGAAGGACATCCCCCTCCAGGTGGACTCCCCGAAACTTCAGGACAGGTACATTGGCCCCTTCAAGATCCTCAAAGTCCTCAGTCCTGCCGCAGTGAAGCTCCAACTCCCGGCTTCACTGCGGATCCATCCGGTTTTCCACGTGTCACGTATCAAACCTCATCACACCTCACCCCTCTGTGCTCCCGGACCGGCGCCCCCTCCTGCTCGGATCATCGACGGGGGGCCGGCTTGGACGGTGCGCCGGCTCCTGGACGTCCGTCGGATGGGTCGGGGGATCCAGTACTTGGTGGACTGGGAGGGGTATGGACCCGAAGAACGCTCCTGGGTGAAGAGGAGCTTCATCCTGGATCCGGCCCTCCTGGCCGACTTCTACCGTCGACACCCCAACAAGCCGGGTCGGGCGCCAGGAGGCGCCCGTTGAGGGGGGGGGTCCTGTTGTGTGTGGGCTGCCAGAAGAGGAGGTACTGCTGGCCCACCACCAGTGGGCGCTCTGCCTGAAGTGCGGGCTTCAGGCACGAGAGGGCGCTGCCGCCATGGACACAGCCGGGGGTGACAGCTGTCGCTCATTACCTCTTGACAGCTGTCACCCATCTACTCAACATCATCTCACTCCATAAAGACCAGACGTCATCTCCACCTCGTTGCCGAGATATCATACTTCATTGGAGGTAATATCCTCAGCCTTTTGTAAATCTGTTTATTGTGAGTGTTTGCAGGAGAACCGGTCGTTTTTGAGGAGGCTGTGCAAGACGGCGCTCCTTTTCAGCTGAGACCGCTGCAACGCGCTGAGTGTGAGGTGGCATTCCCACCGTTATTGTTACTGGGTGTACACACACCCACACTTGACTGTCTTTGTTCTTCGCCAGCAGTACCAGATCCGACAGTCGGGGACGGTGATCACCTGGGAATTCGGGACTTGACGGCTCCAGTATTCACCAGGTTCTGGGGCGGCGGAAATCGTGTGGTTCCGGCTCTCCTCAGGACAGACGTCTTCTATCCTCGAGCCTGCCCACACGTCACCTTTGTGTATTGACTGTTGTGATATTCTGAGATTGTCTGTATGTTCGTTGTGCACATTCACAACATTAAATTGTTATATTTTGGCTCATCTATTGACCGTTCATTTGCGCCCCCTGTTGTGGGTCCGTGTCACTACTTTCCCAACAAAACTGCTCTGTTGAGCACAAAACAAAAAAAAAAAACCTGATGTCTTGTTGGATAGCCCACACCTCCTCTGTGGTGAGAATTCTCAGGCTGAACTCATCTCAGAAGAAATGTAACTACAAGGGATGGGGACAACACCAAGACCTTCAAAGAACAAGTCTGAGTCAGATTACTGCTAAAGGGAGGGTGCTGGGATTTGGCCAAACCCTTACCTTTTCATATGTGCAAAATGAAGTGGTAGGATGAAGGAAGGGTACTGGATTGGCCCCAAGGCTTTAAAATGTGGAGTGTGAATCAGGACTCAGATTGACTGAGTCTTTGGAACAGGTGAGATCAAGTAAAGACAAAAACCTAAGAAAATGCTTCTGTTTTCAACACCTTGAATTTAATTGGACTTAAAATCAGCACTGTTAATATTCAAAAGTCAAATCTCTATAAGGGAGACAGACTCAGTCACTCAGTTGGGCTCAACCTGTCCACGGTATGAGGACTGAATGAATGAATAAATGAATTGAATGAATTTTTATTCGGCGCGCACACACACACACACTTAACAAAATCTCTCATAAAACAAAAGAAAACAAAAACTCAAACAATTTCCCAGTTTTGTGCGACCAAAAACGGTGTGAAGCAAAGGCTTATAAACGCCCCCCACCAGTTGCTATATACACATATATGTACACTCATAACAACAAATACCAAAAAAGAAAAAAAAAGACAAGAAAAATGAGCAGAGATAATATAGATTAATCAGTAAATTAAAATATCTGAACACATCAGAACAAACAGCAGTATAACGCACAGATAAAACAGAAGAACAGTAACAAAATCAATTTAACCTAATTTACCGTACTATCATAAGTAATTATATTGTTTTAATAAAGTCTTTTCAAGCCAGCCAAAGTACCAGATAATTTCATACTATCTGAACAGTTATTCCAGATTTTAACACCTTTTACGGAGATACAGTGACTTTTTACAGTACTGAAACTTTAAGCTGCCAAATATTAATGTTCCTCTCAGATGATAACAGGATGCCCTGATTTTAAACAGTTCCTGGACATGCTGAGCCAAGAGTTTATTGTTCACTTTATATATGGTTTGTATCGTAATATAATCAACCAAGCCCCAAAATTTCAAAATGTGTAAACAAGCAAACAGTGGGTTTTGTGGCACACGATTTGGTTTTTTACTTATAACTCTTATAGCTTTCTTTTGTAACAGAAATATTGGGTTTGTATTTGTTTTATATGCGTTTCCCCAAACCTCAATGCAGTAGGTCATGTATGGAACAAGCAATAAATGATACAGCGTAACCAATGAATGCTGGGAGAGGAACTACTGTGCTTTATACAGAATCATGATAACTTTTGACATTTTGGATTTAACATAATTTATATGTTTTCCAAATTAATTCATCATCAATAAAAACTTGGTTTCAGTTACTATTTCAATTTAAGCATCATTAAATATTAAGTTTCTCTTTTGTTTCCTGGGCTTATTTCCGAATATAATGCATTTTGTTTTACCCAAATGAAGCGATAATTTGAATCAAACCAGGATTTAAATTTTTGTAGTTCCCTCTCCATCATGTCCAGGAGCTGTTCGAAATGATCCCCACTAGCAAACAGTCATATCATCAGCAAACAAAATGCATCTCACAGACTTGGAAAACAAACCTATATCATTAATATACAACAGAAATAGTAACGGCTCAAGGACTGAACCCTGGGGCACCCCACATGTAAGCCTCAAAATTTCAGATTTTCTTACCCCCAAAATGGACACACTGATACCTGTTGCATAAATAGCTAGCTATCCAATCAAGGGCCAGTCCTCTAATACCATACTTCTGTAATTTGTCCAATAGTAAATGTGATCTATGGTATTAAATGCTTTCAGTCAGTCAGAGCTGCGTGTCGTCAGAGCGAGCTGCAAAAAGTTTGTACCTGAGTTTTCAGAGGTGGTGTTTGTAGTTGCCATCTGCCACGCCGGTGTTTGCCAACCCGGACAGTGGGAATACCACCTCAACCGGCAACTTAGCCCAGCGACTGGACAGCAACAACGTCCGAGGCCCAATGTGGTGAATTCACTGAGGCCGCGCGCTGCGTCATTAAAGCCGCGCGTCACGAGTGCCGCTTCCCCGAGGCCTCGTGCAGCCACCGCGGATCCATCAGCGCGGAAACACCGAGGCCGCGCGGCACCAGCGCAGTGCAGATCCATCCCGGTGACAAACAACGCAGGCTGTTAACATCGGCGATCGACAAGCTGCTCATAAGCCGACCATGGGGCCTAAGAAGGTTCTGACAGCGGAGGAAGGTGACGATATTAAAAAATCTCTGGACTTTTTATCAGAGGAGATTTCTGTTGTGAAGCAGCAACAGAAATCAATCATGGATCTGGTGGAGGAGGTGAAGGCATTACGGCTCCAGAATGCCGAGAAAGACCGGCATCTGGTGCAGCTGGAAAATAGAGTGGCTGAATTGGAGCAGTACACCAGAATTAACGACGTCATCATCACAGGTCTTCACATCAAACCACGGTCCTACGCACGGGCGGTAACAGATGAGAGCGGAGGGGAGCCCAGTGAACAGGAGGTCAGCTCTGTGGAAAAACAGGTTGCTGATTTCCTCCTATCTAAAGGTATAGAAATGGATTTAAATAACATTGAAGCGTGCCACCCTCTGCCCCGGAGAAATGACGGTGATAAACGAACCGTCATCATGAGATTCATCAACAGAAAACACAAAACAGCACTGTTAAAACAAGGAAGAAAACTGAAAGGGACAAATGTATTCATCAATGAACATCTCACCAAACGGAATGCCGACATCGCCAGGAAAGCACGCTTCTTGAAGAAACAGGGAAAAATCCAGCACACATGGACTTCAAACTGTAAAATATTCATCAAACTGAACGGATCACCAGAACAAGCAAGTCATGGCAATAAGGAACATCGAGGAGCTGGACAAATATGAACAATAGTGTTTCTTAAAGCGAGGATCTGGACAAATATGACCAATAAGGTATGAGGACACAAACACATCACAACACCATGACACAGACCAGAGGAACCTATTCATCTACTACCTATTCATCTACATCTGGAGACAAGAAGGATATAACTCAAAGGATTGCTGATCATGGAAAAGTAGAACTGAGAACATTTAAATACACAGACCACAATGTACTGGACTTGGAGCACGATATAGACCCGGACAATAATTTCTTCTCAAATATCAATGACAGTTGTTGCTATTATACAGATGAACAGTTTAATCGGATCATTAAAACGGATAACAAATTATCAATAATCCATTTCAACAGCAGAAGTCTATATGCAAACTTTAACAACATTAAAGAATATTTAAGTCAGTTTAAAAAAATATTTAACATAATTGCTATATCAGAAACATGGATCAATGAAGATAAAGGAATGGATTTTGAACTGGATGGATATGAATTTAATTGTGTAAACAGAAAAAATAAGAGTGGAGGAGGAGTGGCTGTGTATGTGGATAAGAACATGGATTATAAAATAGTAGACAATATGACAACTGTGATTGATAACTTATTAGAATGTATAACTATTGAAATATGTGAAGAAAAAAGCAAAAATGTATTAGTCAGCTGTATATACGAGGGCTGTCAATAAAGTAACAGTCCTTTTTATTTTTTTCAAAAACTATATGGATTTCATTCATATGTTTTTACGTCAGACATGCTTGAACCCTCGTGCGCATGCGTGAGTTTTTCCACGCCTGTCGGTGACGTCATTCGCCTGTGAGCACTCCTTGTGGGAGGAGTCGTCCAGACCCTTGTCGGAATTCCTTTGTCTGAGAAGTTGCTGAGAGACTGGCGCGTTGTTTGATCAAAATTTTTTCTAAACCTGTGAGACACATCGAAGTGGACATGGTTCGAAAAATTAAGCTGGTTTTCAGTGAAAATTTTAACAGCTGATGAGAGATTTTGAGGTGATTCTGTCGCTTTAAGGACTTTTCACGGTGCGAGACGTCGCTCAGCGCTCTCAGGCGGCGTCATCAGCCTGTTCAAGCTGAAAACCTCCACATTTCAGGCTCTGTTGATCCAGGACGTCGTGAGAGAACAGAGAAGTTTCAGAAGAAGTCGGTTTCAGCATTTTATCCGGATATTCCACTGTTAAAGGAGATTTTTTTAATGAAAGACGTGCGGACGGATCCGCGCGTCGGGACGCAGCCGACGCGGTGCGGTGGCACAGGAAAAACACCTCTGTGTTGATAACCATTTGTAAAATCCAGGCGGCTTTTGATGGCTTTCAGTGGAGTGAGTATATGAGAAATTGTTTAACAGGCAGGACATGTTCCAACTTGTCCTTAAGGCTTTCAACAGAGGTGTTTTTCCTGTGGCGGAGCGCCGCCGCGGCTGCGTCCCGACGCGCGGACCCGTCCGCACGTCTTTCATTAAAAAAATCTCCTTTAACAGTGGAATATCCGGATAAAATGCTGAAACCGACTTCTTCTGAAACTTCTCTGTTCTCTCACGACGTCCTGGATCAATAGAGCCTGAAATGTGGAGGTTTTCAGCTTGAACAGGCTGATGATGCCGCCTGAGAGCGCAGCGCGACGTCTCGCACCGTGAAAAGTCCTTAAAGCGACAGTATCACCTCAAAATCTCTCATCAGCTGTTAAAATTTTCACTGAAAACCAGCTTAATTTTTCGAACCGTGTCCACTTCGATGTGTCTCACAGGTTTAGAAAAAATTTTGATCAAACAACGCGCCAGTCTCTCAGCAACTTCTCAGACAAAGGAATTCCGACGAGGGGCTGGACAACTCCTCCCACAAGGAGTGCTCACAGGCGAATGACGTCACCGACAGGCGTGGAAAAACTCACGCATGCGCACGAGGGTTCAAGCATGTCTGACGTAAAAACATATGAATGAAATCCATATAGTTTTTGAAAAAAATAAAAAGGACCGTAACTTTATTGACAGCCCTCGTATAGAGCACCAGGATCTAGTATTGAAACATTCACTGACTGTATGGGAAAAATGTTCTCAAAAACTAATCAAAAAACTGTGTTCATTTGTGGTGACTTAAATATTGATCTGCTCAATCCAAATAAGCATAAAATAACAGATGAATTTATCAGTATAATGTACAGTATGAGTTTATATCCAAAAATCACCAGGCCAAGCAGAATTACATCCCATAGTGCCACCTTAATTGATAATATATTCAGCAATGATATTGAGAATAACACTGTGAGTGGATTATTAATCAATGACATTAGTGATCATCTACCAGTTTTCATCGTTTATAATAGAAACCATCGGCGGAATCAGCCAGAGGAGAAAATAAAATACAGGCGAGTGCGGACAGAGGAAAACATGAACACACTAAAGAAGGATTTACAGGAGCAAAACTGGGAAAAGGTATACAGTGAAAGTGATGTTGATAGTGCATATGAAACTTTTTTACAAATATTTACATCATTATATGATAAAAATTGTCCAATTAAACAAGACTACAGAAAACAAAAAATCCAAGCTCGACCATGGATGACGAAAGGGTTACGAAATGCATGTAATAAGAAAAATACACTGTATAGAGAATTCATAAAACTAAAGACTAAAGAGGCAGAAAATAGATATAAGAAATACAAAAATAGATTAACTAATATTATACGGGTATGTAGGAAGGAATATTATAGTAACATATTATATAATAACAAAAACAATATTAAAGGAATATGGGATATATTAAATAGCATTATCAAAAATGGTAATAAAAAACAGAGTTACCCTCAGTATTTCATTGATAATAATGTCAAGAAGGAAAATAAGGATGAGGTAGTCAACGGTTTTAATAATTTTTTTGTAAATATTGGACCAAGCTTGGCAGAAAAAATTCCCGATTCCCAACCTGAGGATTGGGATAATAATCTCATAGAAAGAAATCCCTGTTCAATGTTCCTCACAGCAGTGGATGGAAATGAAATTATAGACATTGTGAATAATTGTAAATATAAAACATCTACCGATTTAAATGAAATTGATATGGTGGTGGTAAAACAGGTCATTGAATGGATTGTAGAACCATTAACATACATCTGTAACTTATCATTTCAAACCGGTAAAGTTCCCAATCAAATGAAAATAGCTAAGGTTGTGCCGCTGTATAAGACTGGGGATAGACACCACTTCACAAATTATAGACCTGTTTCTTTGCTTCCACAATTTTCCAAATTATTAGAAAAGTTATTCAATAATAGATTAGACAAATTCATAAATAAACATAAATTACTTACTGATAGTCAATATGGATTCAGAGCACATAGTTCAACATCACTTGCATTAATAGAATCAGTTGAGGAGATTACAAACGCCATAGACCACAAATTCCATTCAGTTGGAATATTTATAGACCTTAAAAAGGCTTTTGATACAATTAATCATGACATATTAATCAATAAACTTGAACAGTATGGGATTAGGGGGTTGGTGATGCACTGGGTGAGAAGCTACTTAAGTAACAGAAAACAGTTTGTGAAGTTGGGGGAATATACATCATCATGCTTGGACAATGCTTGTGGCGTCCCACAGGGGTCAGTATTGGGTCCAAAACTGTTTCTAATTTATATAAATGATATTGTCAATGTTTCCAAAATATTAAAATTAGTATTATTTGCAGATGACACAAGCATTTTTTGTTCAGGGGGGGATTTGCAGGAGTTACTGAGGAGGATCAGTATAGAAATGGGAAAATTGAAAATATGGTTTGACAGAAATAAATTATCATTAAACTTAAGTAAAACAAAATACATGTTATTTGGCTATTGTAATACAGATATACAGGTTCAGTTACAAGTCGAGGGGGTAGATATTGAAAGGGTACATGAAAATAAGTTTCTGGGGGTGATAATAGATGATAAGATAAACTGGAAGACTCATATAAAACATATACAAAGTAAACTGTCAAGAAGCATTTCAGTTCTAAACAAAGCAAAACATATTCTGGACCACAACTCACTCCGCATTCTTTACTGCTCACTGGTTTTACCATATTTACAGTACTGTGCAGAGGTATGGGGTAATACTTATAAAGGTACAACACAATCACTATCAGTAATGCAGAAAAGAGCTATAAGAATTATTCATAATACTGGCTATAGAGATCATACAAATCCACTATTTTTACAATCCAAATTCTTAAAATTCACAGACTTGGTTCATTTTCAAACAGTACAAATTGTGTATAAAGCAATAAACAATTTACTTCCAGCAAATATTAAAAATATGTTTTTTAACAGATCAGGGGATTGAAGTCTGAGGGGGAAATTTAATTTAAAGCATCAGTGGGCACGAACAACATTAAAAGGTTTCTGTATTTCTGTCTGTGGGGTGAGGATGTGGAACAGATTGGGAGTGGGGCTCAAGCAATGTCCAAGCATGAACCAGTTCAAACAGCGGTACAAAAATATGTTTTTTTCTGGGTATAGGGAGGAGGAAGGGTAATGAGGGTTAGGGTGTTTTTGTTTTTTGCTTCGGCTTGTAAATATATAGTATTTTGTATGTAAGTAGGTATGTGTAGGTGTATATTTATGTTTGTGTATATATATGTGTATATATGTATATGTGTATGTATGTTGATGTGTATATGTATGTGTATATATATGTATATATATATATATTGATATCGGTTTAGGTGTGTAGGAATTTATGTGTATATGTGGCAAAGGGTATTACTGGTTGTGGGGAAGAAGGGGTAGGGATAAATAAGCTGATGCTTCACCCTACCCCTTTTCGGACATGTTGGGTACACAGTAGGAACTTTTTTGTTGTTGTCTTTACTGATCTATCTTGTAATTGTTGTTGTATCAAATGTTCGAAATAAACAGTTTTCATTCATTCATTCATTCATTCATTCATTCTGCAAATCAAAGAAAACACTTACAGTGTATTTCTTCTCTATTGCATTTGTAACTTGTACAACAAAATGAATTAAAGCCAGTGAAGTAGTATGACCTTTTTTAAAACCATACTGCTGTTCACTGAGTATTTGATGTTTAGTTATGAAATCGTTCAACCTCTTTACAAATATCTTTTCCAGAATTTATGATAAATGCGTAATGAGATTGGCCTGTAGTTTGAAAAGACGTTTGTCACCAGATTTACATAGTGGTATCACCTTACCTATTTTCATTTTGAAAGGAAATTTCCCAGTCATCAATGACAAATTACAAATATAAGTTAAGGGTTTAGCAATACAATCAATATATATATATATATATATATTTTTTTTTTTTTATTTTTTTTTTTTAATCAAAAACATATCAAGGTTGTCAGTGTCAGTTGATTTTTTTTTCTCCTTTTAGAGCTTATGAACTATGTTAATAATTTCATTTTTATCTGTTTCTTTAATAGACATCGAATCCAGAGTTGTATTAATTGTTTTGCTATTGTCCAAAGAGCACATTTTTGAGGATACAATTGAATTTGATAAGTTTCTACCCACATTAACAAAATAATTGTTGAAATGATCAGCAATAACTTTATTTTCTTTTACAATTTTGGCAGAATCTGTATGAAAATAAGATGGATAATCTTTAACAACTTTTTTTAATGATTTCATTTAAAATCTTCTAAGTGCCTTTAATGCTGGTTTTATTTTGTTCCAATAAATCGCAGTAATACTGCTCCTTACACGATTGCATAATGTTCGTTAATTTGTTTTTGTCATATTTTCTTTCATCTTCTTTTGTCCTGAATTTTATAAACTGCTTGTACTTTTTTTTTCTTTTTACATGCATTCTGGAGTCCCTTTGTAATCCAAGGTTTATCAGTTTTTTGCATATTTACAGTTCTTGGCACAAATGAACATTTGTCATACAAGTTAATGGAAACAAATAATTCATATGATTTGTCAATATCCTCACTATAAATATCACACCAGTCTTGATGTTTTAGGTCCCTTCTGAGGTTCTCAATCAGGGCCGGCCCAAGCCTTTATGGGGCCTTAAGCAGAATTTCATTTGGGGGCCCCCTACCATCACCTCAGCACCAGATGCCTCATTATTCCATAGACTACACTGTTATGTGTGTAACATACCCACAATCATTAGCATTATTTATAATTATCTTACATCATACAGGTGTCATTCTTGTTTTTAACCTTAAAGGGGTAGCAAACTCATAAATATGTTTTAATTAACTTCTACATACAGAGTGATGTATAAGTATGGCTCATTAATTTAACTATTTGAAAGTAACATCAGCAGGCAGGAGACTGCATTTATAGTAAACACGTTAAATAGTTTAATTTCTTTCTGCAATGGTGTGCAAAATGTTCAATATCCAAATACAAAATAGAATCAAATGACATTCACATTATCTTACAGAAAAATAAAGTTGTAATCAAAATTAAATACTTAAATAATAAATACAATACTTAATCTCCAAAATGAACATAGAAATCCACAACATAACAGCAGTGTGTGTGTGTATAGTAATGCACAAACATTGCACTGGGGGCTACTGCTTTAACTTTGGCCTGCAAACCTTTGAGAGCTGAGCTACTTTTCCCACCTTTTGCACCAAATTAATCTGAGGAGTTGATCTGACCTGCTGTTTAACTCTAAGTTTTTCTTCATAAGGAAGACTATCAAATGGCTTCACCAAAATCTGGTCCACAACATTCAAATTGTGTGTCATTATGTGCAGCTTGCTACCTAGCTAGCTCGCTAGCTGGGACTGGCGCGAGGCTCGTGTGAAGTTTGTCCGCCTGTGAGCGCTTTGTGACGGTGGAGGAGCTCAGCAGCACCCGCTGCTCGGTAGGAACAGAAACTGAGATAGAAGTCAGAAAGAGTGATAGAAGTCAGTCTGCAAACACAAGCAGCTACAAAAACAAACACCAGAAATAGAAGCTCGATTTGCCGCTAGTCGTTTTTAACAAAGAAAATGCCGCTAAGATGATTAAGAAAGTCTCCGGTTCAACTCAGAACAGAATGAAAATTAAAAAATGCTCCCACGGATGTTTACACCAGAAGATCGCTGATTCGCTCATTTCGCTGTCAATCAAAAAGGGATTCAGCCTCGGACAGATCATCCAATCATCATGCAGAAGCTGAGCGTCCGATGGGCGGGACAAAGCCCAGCATTTATCCAATGACTCGTCTCGTTTCGCTGCATGCTTTGTGTCGCTATTGAAGTCTGTCACACTGTTTAAAGCGCTGTGAAGCTGCGGGTTTGAGTGAGAGGAAAGCCGCGTCGTTCCCAGTGATAAGAAGCTGATTCTGAATAAAAGTTGAGCGCGTTGTAGCGCAAATTTAGTCAATCACATGTACACACAACAGTATATATTTGATCACTTATTTTTTAGGAGAAGCTGAGCTTCCCCTGCAGTCTTAAAGTAATCACCTCTGACTTTAAGACACCTAAAGCACTTTACACTAAACGAACGGAGCATTTCGCAAATAATGACAACAAACATTGTAATATTGGACATGCAAACCTACCTTTGTCTTGTTTTTTCTCGTCTTCCAACTTCTTTTTTCTTTTCTCCGCTCCAGAGGGATCATTTCTTCTTTGATTTACACTCACTTCATTCCTCACGATTATTCATCGACCTCCTGACCCTCCTGATCTAAATTTGCCGAACAGTGGCAGCAGCCAACAGGAGGCATCAATTAATCTAGTATTGGTATTTTGGCAAAATGAATTAATTTTTTCGGGTGTTATTCAATTTCGTTTAAATTAATCATTTGTTAATATTTTGTCAATAAGTGTTGTATTCGTAGTTATCCTAGTTGGATGTGTCATCACTGGGTACAATCCCATACAAAACACAGAATTTATGAATTCTGTGTTTTGTAACTGACCATGAGGATTTAGGAAATCTATATTAAAGTCTCCACAGACAAATAAAAGCTCATTATTATTATTATTATTATTATTAATTGTGTTGTACATTTCAGTCAATTTATCCACGAAAATATCTATATTTGATCCCAGAGCTCTATAAACATAGCTTATAATTATGTTTTTTGATTTTTTTACATTTAATTTCCATTGTGACACATTCCAGAATATTTTCCAAAGAAAATGACGTTTTGTATAATTTCACTTTTATAATTTGAACATACATAAAGTGCCACGCCACTGTCCAGTTTTTTTTTTTTTTCATCCTACTTGTGGGGAAAATAATCATATCCCTCAAGCTGGACAGTCAACCAGCTCCTCTCTCAACCAAGTCTCACTAATTTCAATAATAGAAAAATGTTTATTGGATATTTGTAAGCAGTCCTGAATGTTTGAAACGTTTATGAGAAGATCTCTACTATTAAAATCTATTATGGAATAAATCCCATTTGTCAAAGAATAATCCTTCAGTTGCTCTTCAGTAAAGTATTTACAGTGATGAGTAATATTTTCATGAAAAAACAATCAGGATCAATATTATTTTTGATATTATGAAATCTGAATTCAGTGTCTTCAAAAATGTTTTATTGAACTCCTGTGCAGAACTCCTGTGATAACTCAGTTGTCATTTTAAATGAAACGTAATCCACAGATCAAGAAAAGCAACATAGCAAAACTAAGTTCCCGGTGTAAACCTAAACACAGTGTAGAATCTCTCAAAATTTAGTCCTTTAACAAATGACAAAAACATCCTTATTCAAAGCGTTCCAACTGACTCATGTTCCTGATGCACAGTCCTCTGGCATTTTCAGGAGCATCCTTCAGTTTGATAAAAACCTGACAGTTTGTGACCCAGACTGAATTTAGTTTGCCCTGTTTTTTAAGCAGCCTTGCTTTCCTGGTGATGTCTGCATTATTTTTAAAAAGATGTTCATTGATATAAACGTTTGTGCCTTTCAGCTTCCTTCCGTGGTTGAGTAGTTCAACCTTGTGCCTTCTATTTGCAAAATGAACAATGATTACTGGAGCGGACCTCTTGTGGTTCGCGGGTCGGCAAAGTGTGACATGCTTCGATATTTTCGTTGTTAATGTCGATATGTTTACTATGGAGGAATGCCTCTGTGGTTTCCTCATGGCCGCCGTCCTCAGCAGTAACTCCCGTTACCACTTATGAAAAGGACCATGATTTGATTTTTAATCCAGAGATGATGACATCGTTCATTCTTGAATACTGCTGCAAGTCGGACACCTGATTTTCCAGATGTAAAATTCTCTGTTCATATTCGGTATTTTGTCACTTTAGCTGGTTGATTTCTCCCAGCAGTTCTGTGATGACGTGGTTCTGCTTTATCAAAGAAGCCATTTCTGCAGACAACATGTTTGTGGACTACTTTAATTTGTCCATGTCTCTTTGAAGATTTTTATACAGCCAAGTTACTTACAGGACACAGTAGGTCTTGATTAAAGACAAATCACACTACTCCTGTTCCTGAACTTCCAAAACCTAGGTTGCCAAGGCTAAGATAGCTTAGTTTAGCCTCTGACGGGCCTTGATGAGCCTCGGACTTGGCTGGACACGTCCGACAGGCCGCAATGAGCCACGGTCTCGGCTGGACACCTCCGACAGGCCGCAATGAGCCACGGTCTCGGCTGGACACCTCCGACAGGCCGCAATGAGCCACGGTCTCGGCTGGACACCTCCGACAGGCCGCAATGAGCCACGGTCTTGGCTGGACACCTCCGATGGGCCGCGACTAGCCTCGGACCTGGCTGGACATCTCCGACGGGCCTCGGGTCTCGATGGGACACCGACACGGTTGCTGGTCCTGGCAGTGGACTTGGGACGCGGCCGCAGGCTGTAACAAACAGTACGGCCGTCTGCTCTGCTGCTCACTCACTCACTGCAATAAAAGAATGACAACAGCAACAACAAAACCCTTCCAAATTGAACATGTAACACTGTCGGAGCTGTCGTGATTAGTACTGCAGGTCTTGATGCTGGCCTGACTTTTTTTTATGTAATTTTATTTGCTTTGTTTCTTTACTATCATTATTATTAGTATTATAATTTATGCCTTGGCCTTGATATAGAGGCTTTGCACATGAGATCACAGGTCACGTGCAGGGGTGCCATGCACGGCCAAAGGTCAAGTTTAGCCGGTCACAATGCACTTGGCTGTGTAAGCAAGCCATCTCAACTCATCTTTCTCAGCTTTATACCATTTTTTTCCACTATTAAACCATGCCTGAGACTTGAACTGATTCTCATTTCTAACCCTTGGCCCTTCCCCTCCATTTTGCACGGGCACAAGAGACAGAGGGGTCTCAATTCTCTTTTTGGAGCAAGGCGGAGGGGAAGGCGGAGGGCTACAAACCCCTTCAAACAGAGTGAATCTGGATGCACACTCGGTTTGGAGGGGTAGGAGGAGCTCCAAAGAAAGAAACATGGCACCGAAAGAGCCACACAAATGAAGCGGCTTTCATTATAAATTATGCTGTTAAGAAAGTTATAACTTGCCAAAAAACTTTATAGGCAGTTGTGTATGACAGCAACATGTATGCTGCTGGATGGATGTTGTGTATACTGTCGTTCTGAACAATATCGTAACTTCGCTCGTGCGCTGAGGGGTTATAATGCACATACACAGGAACACTACGATAAGACACTTTTATATCTCACAACGGAGAAAATCATGATAAAGGATAAGCGTGTTAATTTGTATGTTCATAAATCTTTGGATAATAGCGACCCCTGCTGTTCGATTTCAAGGTCACATGTAACGTGTGTGTATTTAGTAAACAAACAGGGAGCCCTGAACACACTCGTCTCCTAATAAACTTTCAGGCAGAAAAGGAGGAGAAGTTTCATCAATGGGAATAAGTTGGAAAATATATAATCACACATATATATGTGTAACACATAACCTGATGTCCTAATAGACTGATATTATTTCTCAGTGAAATGTCTAAAGGAAATAGGGCAGGATGCAAAAAATGGGAGAATTTGAAAATATAAGGTGAACAGAACTAGATGCAGCTCATAACATACAGTAGTGTTCAGAATAATAGTAGTGCTATGTGACTAAAAAGATGAATCCAGGTTTTGAGTATATTTCTTATTGTTACATGGGAAACAAGGTACCAGTAGATTCTCACAAATCCAACAAGACCAAGTATTCATGATATGCACACTCTTAAGGCTATGAAAATGGGCTATTAGTAAAAAAAAAAAAGTAGAAAAGGGGGTGTTCACAATAATAGTAGTGTGACATTCAGTCAGTGAGTTCGTCAATTTTGTGGAACAAACAGGTGTGAATCAGGTGTCCCCTATTTAAGGATGAAGCCAGCACCTGTTGAACATGCTTTTCTCTTTGAAAGCCTGAGGAAAATGGGACGTTCAAGACATTGTTCAGAAGAACAGCGTAGTTTGATTAAAAAGTTGATTGGAGAGGAGAAAACGTATACACAGGTGCAAAAAATTATAGGCTGTTCATCTACAATGATCTCCAATGCTTTAAAATGGACAAAAAACCAGAGACGAGTGGAAGAAAATGGAAAGCAACCATCAAAATGGATAGAAGAATAACCAGAATGTCAAAGGCTCACCCATTGATCAGCTCCAGGATGATCAAAGACAGTCTGGAGTTATCTGTAAGTGCTGTGACAGTTAGAAGACGCCTGTGTGAAGCTAATTTATTTGCAAGAATCCCCCGCAAAGTCCCTCTGTTAAATAAAAGACGTGCAGAAGAGGTTACAATTTGCCAAAGAACACATCAACTGGCCTAAAGCGAAATGGAGGAATATTTTGTGGACTAATGAGAGTAAAATTGTTCTTTTTGGGTCCAAGGGCCGCAGACAGTTTGTGAGACGACCCCCAAACTCTGAATTCAAGCCACATTTCACAGTCAAGACAGTGAAGCATGGTGGTGCAAGCATCATGATATGGGCATGTTTCTCCTACTATGGTGTTGGGCCTATATATCACATACCAGGTATCATGGATCAGTTTGGATATGTCAAAATACTTGAAGATGTTGGGAAAGTGTAGTGACACAGACCCACAACAGGGGGCATAAATGAGCGGACAATAGATGAGCCAAAAATACAACACTTTACTGTTGTGACGAGAATACAGACAAATGCAGAATTTGGATCACAATCAAAATATACAAGGTGATGTGTGGGTAGGCTCGAGGATAGGAGACGTCCGTCTTGAGTAGAACCGGATCCCACACAATTTCCACTGCCACCGAACCCGAAGGATACTGGAGCCGCCAAGTCCCGAGTCCCCAGATGGTCACCGTCTCCGACTGTCGGATCTGGTACTGCTGGCAGGAAGCAGAAGAACAGATGTGATGAGTGTGTGACAATACACTCAGTAAACAGTCAGCAAGTCGTCTTTCCAGGTGGGAAACAACACCTCCACCTTTAACACAGAACACAGTTGTGCAGAGCCTAAGAGCTACTTATCGTTTTGGCATGAGGTTGAAGAATGTCACTCCTTCACGGACCACAAAATGCAGCACCCAGCTGACAGCAGCTACAGCAACTCCTGCAAACACTCAGAAAAGAGATCACGTGCGTAACGGCACAGTCAAACGGCTGAGAGTTTACCGTAGAGGTAGACGATATCTCGGCGACGAGGTGGAGATGTCGTCCGGCTTTTGTGTGTGTGGTTGATGACCTGATGATTGGTGACAGCTGTCATAGTTGATGAGTGACAGCTGTCACCCCGGCTGTTCTTGTGAGGTGGCAGCGCCCTCTCGTGCCTGAAGCCCGCACTTCAGGCAGGGCGCCCTTTGGTAGTGGGCCAGCAGTACCTCCTCTTCAGCGGCCCACACAACAGAAGAGGTCATGTTGCCTTATTGCTGAAGAGGACATGCCCTTGAAATGGGTGTTTCAACAAGAAAATGACCCCAAGCACACTAGTAAACGAGCAAACTCTTGGTTCCAAACCAACAAAATTAATGCCTCGCAGATGTGAAGAAATCATGAAAAACTGTGGTTATACAACTAAATACTAGTTTAGTGATTCACAGGATTGTTAAAAAAGCAGTTTGAACATAATAGTTTTGAGTTTGTAGCGTCAACAGCAGATGCTACTATTATTGTGAACACCCCCTTTTCTACTTTTTTTTAACTAATAGCCCATTTTCATAGCCTTAAGAGTGTGCATATCATGAATGCTTGGTCTTGTTGGATTTGTGAGAATCTACTGAATCTACTGGTACCTTGTTTCCCAGGTAACAATAAGAAATATACTCAAAACCTGGATTAATCTTTTTAGTCACATAGCACTACTATTATTCTGAACACTACTGTACTTACAGGTGCTGGTCATATAATTAGAATATCATGAAAAAGTTATTTCAGTAATTCCATTCAGAATGTGAAACTTGTATAATGCATACATTCATTGCACACAGACTCTTGATAAAATAAACACTTGATATATTTCAAGTGTTTATTTTAATTACTAGCTAATTAATTCATTAATTGCTAATCAATTAATAATTAATCAATTAACAATATTAATAATTACTATTACCAACGATTAATTATTCATTATAATTAGTATTATTGACATTAATTACCAATTAATTAATTATTAATACTACAACTACTACTACTACTAATAATAATAATAATAATAATAATAATAATTATTATTATTATTATTATTAGAATTACTAATTAATTAAATTAATTATTAATACCACAAAATTCTATGACATGATTGCGATGTGTGGAAGAAATTTGAGACTTCTATTTCTTTGCATGTACGCAGAAAGGCGAGAAAATAAAAGAGCAAACAGGCTACGGCAACAAGTTGCACTTCGGTTGCCATGTTGACAAACAGTGGAGACGGGCAGCGTTTTTTTTTTTTACGTAAGGTGGAGAGGTGTCTCAATTCATAGGGTTAGATGCATATCCCTTCACCTTAGCCCTTGTTTTAAAGGGGTAGGGGTACAAAAGAGAATTGAGATTGGGCCTTCTTGTGCAGTTCACTGTCACACCAGACGTGGACAGAAGGAGAATGTGAGCTTCTACAGGATTCCAGTGGACACAGGGTGCTGGGTTTTGCCCCACAATCCCACAGCAGCGTACACAAAATTCAATAAAGATAATTAGGAACATTATCACTAAATACTATTATGAATATATATGTCTGCACTCCTCATCTATCCAGTCCTGAGCGTGCTGAGCCTGAGGGTACTTAACACACAGCTTCTTGGAGTGAAGGTTCCAGATCTCAGCGTCATTCAGCCAGCCTGCTCTGAAGAACTTGGAGCTGTCCACACTCCTCTGGGCCTTCATTGTTTGTTAGGTGTCGGGTGAAGGGTTCACCACGAGGTTCACCCTGATCTCACTGAACTCAATGTCTCTCCAGCTGCGGTCAGCAAACAAAACAACACGCTCGGTGCTGTGTACAGGTCACAGAGACCCAAAACAGCAATTTTCTCCTTGTACTGCTGTAATTCAGCACCAGAAAGATGCCTGGCAGGTTCACCTACTCCACTGTCAGCTTCAGACATGATGATTTTATCTCTGCTTGCCCCACACTTAGCAGTACGTACACTGTTCCCTGTACGAGTAGCCAGGTCACGTGACTGCAGGGGTCTATATAATGACTCAGTCTTGGCTTTGGCCTCAGCATTGTCCGGCCTCAAAAAATAAGCAGAAGCTGTTTCGACTGGACCTTTTTTTTTTTTGCACTTATCTACCACCAAACAAAAAAAAAAAAGCATCCACTGCTGTGACTTTATGCAAACGTTGTTCTATCGTAAACAATGCAGTCACCACAGTGCTACACACACACAGACACATGCTACGCTACATCTACAAATGCTAACCCGTAAAAATCTTCTGAACCAGCCTGCTCATATTATTATATTCCTTCACACAGGTAACACATTAATGTGTGTGATCCCAACACACAGCGCCCTGAAAGTGCACTAAAGATTCTACTAGGTTGCGTCCTCCTCACTTGGCTTTGGCTTGAAATTATGCACGTGTCTATGGGAACGGTGCATGAGTTTGCCTCCCCTGCACCACTTGGTCCCTGTATGATGCTGGAGCTCCGCCACTGGCTTATTGTTACTGGGGCCACCCCCAAGGACTGTTCTAACATTCTGTTTCTTCTATAACATTCTTCTATTTAACTGTTTTGAGTCTCCTGATTTAAGAACATCTTGGTTTTTTTTGTTTTGTTTTGTTTTGTTTTAACTGCATATCTGAGCAGGTCTGCATCCATTCATTCATTTTCAAAACTAACTTAGTTTAGTTCAGGGTCACCAGGGGTTCAAAGAGTGGCGGCGTTCACCCTGGTCAGGTAGATCGTGTCCAACTCTCCTAAATCTGGCCACGCTGAGTACCTGGACTTGTGTGGACACATGGCACATGAACACATGTGGACACAGGCTGGAGCCTGCCCCAGCAGTCACAGGGTATGAGGTGGGGTTCACCCTGGACAGGACATCAGTCTGCCACAGGGACACATACAGACAAACAAACACAACAACAGCATGCACAGCTACGGACAGTGTCTCTGGATGTGGGAGGAAGCCGGAGCACCTGGAGGGAACCCACACAAACACGGGGAGAACATGCAAACTCCACACAGAAAGGACACAGCATGGACATGGACTTGATCCCATGACCTTCTTGCTGTGAGGCAACAGTACTAACCACTAAGCCAAATAAATGTTATATCACACATTATTTAGAGTCAGACCTTTCTGTGTGTTCTTGCTGATTTGGAGGATAATCCAAACGTTCTGAATGCCTGTTTATTGGAGATGGTTAAATTTTGGCGGCTCAGCTGATCAGACTGAATTGAGACAGAAACATGAAGAAATGTTTTGAGTGTGAAACCACGAGGAGCACGTTCAGAATGGAGCGTGATGCACGTCGTAGCTTCAGCGCAGAGACATCTGTGTGATGAAAGGAGTTATTGAGGTGATACTGCACTCAGCATCTGCTGTCGCCGGTGAAAATAAGTAAAGTCTCACCTTCTCACGTTCCTATGAAACACATCTAAAAACTCCTGACAGTTTTCTGTATATAAAAAGTTTTAACACTTTAAAAAAAAAGTTAATTTTGTTCTAATTAACTTTTTTATTGTTTGAATTAGCTTCAAATATCACCTTTAAGATTGTTTCAGAATGAGTAAAAGTCACACCTGTTGGGGAAAAAAATTCCTCTTGAAGGGGTCAAAATAAAACATAAGACTCACCTTAAATTTGTATTTCTTTGTGCGTTTCTTTGTATTTGTGCATTTCTGTTTTTTTTTTTTTTCATTGGCATTTATGCTTTTATTACTGTTTGTTATTTGGTGCTTTGATTCCAGGGAAAGCCCAACAGAAATAGTTATTATGATCACTCACTCATCTGCAACTGCTTAGTCCAGTTAAGGGTCGCGGGGGGCTGGAGTCTATCCCAGCAGTCATAGAGCGCAAGGCGGGGTTCACCCAGGACAGGACACCAGTCTGTCACAGGGCCACAAACACACAAACACAGTCACACCCACTCGCACACCTACGGACAATTTAAAGATTCCAATCCACCTAACCTGCATGTCTTTGGATGTGGGAGGAAACCAGAGCACCTGGAGGAAACCCACGCAAACACAGGGAGAACATGCAAACTCCACACAGAAAGGCCACGGGCGGGAACTGAACCCATGACCTTCTTGCTGTGAGACAACAGTGCTAACCACTAATCCACCGTGCTGCCTTAGTTATTATGATAACTAATTTTTTAAATGACTTAAACTACCTTTCATTTTGGAGTATATCTGAGAAATAATACTAATAGAGTTCAGGTTCACTTGCAAACTAGCTACATGCTAAGCACTGACGTTAGCCACACAAGTGAGCCCATATACAGGCTAAGCTAGGTTAGTTAGCTTCCAAGCTAGCTCAGTCATTACCTAAATAATAGTTATCTGAGGGGAATGTGTTTGTGCGTTCTCTTTCACTGGCCGTAAACTACACCTGCCTGGTGGCTCCATCCTCAGCATCTTTCTCCCTATATACCCTGGGTCCCTCCTCTGCACATGTCCAAACCATCTCAATCTCACCTCTCTGACTTTGTCTCCAAACCGTCCCACCTGAGCTGTCCCTCTGATATGTTCATTCCTAATCCTGGCCATCCTCATCACTCCCAAAGAAAATTGTAGCATCTTAAGCTCCGCCTCCTGTCTTTTTGTTAGCACCACCATTGCTAACCCATCCAGCAATGTTGGTCTTATTACTGTCCTTCTCTCACAAATCATTCCTGCCACCTTTCTCCACCCACTGTCTATTACTTTAGAGAACAATTTTTACTCCAATTAGGTAAAATGATATAAAACTGGACTGTGTCACATGACTAGTCTGTGTTGTTGTTGTTGTCCTTTTGGATGCTCTGATTTTTTTTCGGGGTCATCACAGCAGATACAGACAGATCTGTATTGATATTTGGCACAAGTTTAACGCCGGATGCCCTTCATGATGCAGCTCCAGTGCAACCTGGAGAAACATGACTAGTCTTTGTGAAAATTTATATTTATTTATTTATTACTTTCAAACGTCAGTGCAGCTTTTCAGAACAAAGTTGGAACAAAACCAAACTGGCAGCCAAATAACTAAACCTCCAAATCCAAAGTGCTGCCAGTTAAAAAGAAAATTTTTGCAATTTGCTCTATTTTTTTTTTCTTTTTTGTTGCCAAAATGCAACGATGAAGACACAACTAAACCTGTTCAGTGGGTTTGATTTATTTATGTATCGATTTATCTGCGTGTCCATAGTGTCTCACTGATCAACCTGCTGTGATGTCCCTCATCAGATCAAACACATCTGTGAAGAAGAGGAAAACTGCTCAGCAAGGCCAAGTGTCTGTCACTGTTGTTGCTCTGAAGCATCATCAGAAGACATTTACTTCCAGCCACTGCAGCTCGTGTAGATCAGTGTTAAACCAAAAACATCTCAAGAGTCCCATCGATGCTCTTTCTCATTGTCTTTGCTGATTTGTAACACTTTGCTGAGGTTGATGTTGACAGGGAATGTTACAACTTTTAAAAAGATGGTGACAGAGGAGATTCTTTAAAATCTGTTTTTGCATCACTTTGGTAAGTTGCTACACAAAGTCAAATCCAGTACTACACAAACACCATCAGAATATGTAAATTGTGGTCAGATGGTCCTCAGATAGGCGTCCCATCTCGACGGCACTCAGAGGATTTTGAACATGTGCATCACATTCGGGGCCGCCAGCTGATTTTGACCAACTGTGTGGACTCTTGCAAAATGGCTGTCAGCACGTTTTGGAACTGAAACCTGACACTTTTCAGACGTGCACCGATTTGTCATTCTGATGCCATTCTGCATGATTCTGGCTGTGTGTGATGGGGTATAAAGCTCAAGGTCATGCTAAATTGTTTGATTGATCTTGCACAAAGGACATGAACTGGTGGTACTCCTGTTTGTTTTTGTTTTTTTGTTGGTGGTGGTGTTTTTTTCCTTGAAAAAAAACCTCGTGACACATTTGAAACCACTCCAAATATAAACTATGAGGATGCTGAAGCTCACTGTCATACTGCAGATTTTGACACGGTCTGTGGTCAACATCACAGGGTTAACATGGTCAAGAGGGAGGGGATCTTTAAAAGTATCTGTTTTAGCATTACATAGGCATTTGAACAAGAGCTTGGTCAAACAAAATAGTGACCTTGACCTTCAACTTTTGTATTAATTTATCTGAAACTGGCACTCCTGCTTTGTCTTCTTAAAACAATTAATACCAATACCATTTTTTCAAATTAGAAGGTTGTTTTAGCTCATTGTCACACTGCTGCTTTTTGACATTTTATAGGTCAAAGGTCACAGGGATTGATACTCCCCCCCCCCCCCCCGCCCGATAAAAAGGAAGGAGGAACATCCTTCAGCGCAACTGCTTTAGTATCTTCAGATAACTCAGTACAGAAATTGAAGCTCAATGTCATACTACCTTCTTTACATTAAGTTGTTTGCAGTCAAATGACAGAATAAAATTACCGCTCTGGTTTTCAGCAAACTAATAAAGATGACCTTCTGAAATCTGTCTCAGTATTCTTCCACAAACTAGGATGATGTTGAAGGCCAAGGTCAAACTGCTGCTTTTAACATATTTTTCTGTAAGTCAAAGTCACAAAGAATGTTATCTATGTAAAATAAAAGCATGCTTAAACAGAAACAGTTTCAGAAGGTCTTTGAATGAATTAGGCAACTCTGAATGCTCAAGGTCATTGTTCTCTTTTTACGTTTTGTCAGGAAAAACACTTTACACACTCTTACAAAGCTGGGAAAAATCCACAATCAGTAATTCTGCATCTCAGTGTCTCTACAGCTGGATGGGGGTGCAGGGGGTGGTCTGCACATCAACATCAACCTGGAACCAAACGGTGACATTCAGAGGTCCAGTCGATGGTTCTGGAAGCTGAGAGAAACTTTCTCTGCTTGTTGATTTGTTGCATTTTTTTTAGACTCTGAAAGCACAGGTGTCATTCCAGGATATTTTTTACCTTTTTTTTTTTTACATCTATTTTGTATGCGACTAATGAAATGTGAGCTTTTGATTTTATACACACACACAAACACACACACACACACACACACACGTATTTTGTTCTCTAAATGGCTTTGCACTAAATGATTCATACTTGTAAGTATTTTTATTATTCAACCGGTGGGCACAGAAAGCTGCAGCCACATTTCTCCGTGTTTGAAGTCTCTGAATTTTTTTTTTCACCTCCTCCTTTTAAATGGATCAAATCCATTTGGAGAACAAACACACAAATGCTTTTTTTTTTTCCGTATAAAGTGCTCAAACAGAATTGAGACTTCAGTATCTCCGGGTGAGTGCTTTATGGACTCGACTGCTGAGACGTTTATATTCAGACCGCTCGCTGTTTTCAGATCGAAAAGAGCTTTTAGGTTCACTGCACACACACACACACACACACACACACACACACACACACACACACACACACACACACACACACACACACACACACACACACACACACACACCAACAACATACATACACATGTTCCTGGTTCATTGAAACCAGTCCTGGTGGGTTTTGGGTTTTTTTGTCCTTCAAACTGCCTGCACACTCGTCTTCCTCTGTCACTTTGTCGGCACAATCCGTTTTAAAAAACAATGAACAACACAACCTCGCGTTCTGCTGCCCAAATATTGTGGTGAAGGCGTGCGGCCATTTCTCAAAAGGCAATTTGCTGGTGGTTGCTGGGGCTGCTGGGATACCTGGGGAAGGGCTAACTTCATTTGCAGATAGCACCGCTGCTCCTGATTAATTGTTATGGGAAGGGGAAGCGATACAGCAATCTCATATTCACCACACGGGAACGAGCGAGGCGTATTTTTAGAACGCCGAGCTGCCAACAGTCACATTTAGATTCCCACAGTGGGTGGTGGAAGTGGACGCTTGCTGCTGTTTGGGATCAGAGTAACAATTATTTTTAAGCTTGAATTCTCCGAAGGGTTGAGAAGCGTCAGCAGCGCAGTTTTCCATTTGTGGTTATGACTGGGGGGGTTCGCCGGGAGCAATGGGAGTCTAATTAATGAGCAATTAACAATATCCAGTCATAATTATGGTTTCCAGACAATTAGGTTCAGTGTGATGAATGTCAGAAGAGCTCATGTTAAAGTATGGAAATGAGATGCTGCATTTACGTTTTCTGGGCGCCGTCAGCAGACTGTGACATTTTGTTGGCTACCAGAGGCCTTTAGCCGTTAGCACTCCAGAGCCATCTCAGTTTATTTAAAGAGCTCATTTAAATATGGCGCACATCAACGGAGACGCCTTTGGAGAGGCTTAAGAGGTGAAAATATTTTCCAAATGGGCTCCTTGAGGAAGTGAATGACATTGTGATGTGACCTCCGCCAAGAAGGTTTGGATTTGTTTGCTGTTCCAGAAGTCAGTGCTCATGTTCAAGGCTGATGAAGGGCTGACTTCAGGCTGGACAGAGTCCACAGTAGTCTGTCCATTCACAGGGGACGGTTGTCTCTGGGTCCTTGAATTTTGATGAATCATGACTCCATAAGATCTTCCCAGATATCTCTGGATCTCAAAGGTCAGAGGTGTTTGGTGATGCTGACATCTTTGCAGAACAAATGTGCAAGTCTTTAGGGTCCTGCTGCTTCCTGTCTGACCTTAACCAGTGACCTAAGGTGATGGCTGCATGTCTCTGATTCCAGGTCTCTTAGGAGGACCTTAGGTACTGCTGGAATGACTTTGTGTCAAATAAGCAAGGCTCAGATGAGGAAGGACCACTGAGATTCTGAGAGACCTTCAGCTCTGCCATTTTGTCCATGTGGTGTGTTGAGGACCCCGCTGTTGGGGATTCCAGTGATTGGAGAAGGTCCCGGACACATTCACTTTTCACTGGACTGCAGCAGATAGATGGCTACTTTGGACCCGAACCCAAGTTGGATCTGTGGTGTTGTGGATGCGACAACTCGCTGAGCATGCTCCCAGGCCTCAGTCCTCTTCTCGTTTCTCCTCGTTGTCACTTCATCTAGATCCATATGGGATCAGCCATGCTGCCCCCAAGATTCACATATAGCAAGACTCAATATGTTGAAATAAAGTACGATGTAATTTATGTGTTCTTGTCGAAACCTGGACCAGCTGCAGATGTGTGAGCTATAGCTGGCTAAGGCCAAGTCAAATCATTGTCTTGTTTTTGGTCCATCCAACACATTTGTGTTGCAGAGTGTGTGTGGTGTGTGTGAGAGAGAGAGAGAGAGAGAGAGAGAGAGAGAGAGAGAGAGAGAGAGAGAGAGAGAGAGAGAGAGATTTTAGGACTGACATTGAATACATCAGGGAGTGTGTGTGCAGGGAAGATTGATGACTGAACTAATAAAGAGACACTGTTTTTGAATTCAAATGAAGAAGCAGTAATTCAACCACCAATCTGGGCCGACGTTGTTGGGTAACATGAGAACTCGCTTCCTTGGTGAACATGGCCTGGGTTAGGGTTAGGGTTGAGGTTGGGTTTGGGTAAACCTCCACTTGGAACCACTGATCTTCTGATTCCACTTCTGTCCCACTCAGTGCCAATGTTCCAGTTCAGTTAGTAGTCAGGATAAATTATTCAAGTAGTCCTACAGTATATTCCACAAATACAACACAGAATACTCCAAGAAAAGTACTACTGAAGCAAGTTAGCACTACAGATTATTAGTAAAGCCCTTCAAAGAACACAAGTTTGGGCTGCCGTGGCTTGCTGATGCAGGATGGCCTTCACCCTACTGGGGAAGGCGCCGCCATCTTGTCTGCAAACATAGATAGAGCTCTACAGGGAGAGTAACATTAGGACTTTACAGCAGGCCACGGAGCAGGTGATTAGAGACCCTTACATGGCTGACAAATGTGGAATCCATTAGCTTAGTGGAGCAAATAGTCCTGAAAATCCACGATGGTGATAGTGCAGTTTATGTGGCAGGCAGGGAAATTCAGACTTCGGGATGTTTCCATAGACATGTCCATAAATATATGCTTTGCAAATTTAATACCCAATACTACATTGGATGACGCTGAAATTGAGGATGGCCCGTTGGCTGTTCCAGCAAGATCAAATATTTTGTTTGCTGCCTACAAACCACGTGGAATGTCCCAAACCTAAACCTACTTCCAGGCATCTTATATGTGCAACTCTGGAACCACCCCTAAACCCAAACAGTCCAACTGTCAACCCCACTGAGGTCCTTAGTCTGGGTCTCATTAACATAAGATCACTGTCCTCAAAAACATTGCTGATTAATGATCTAATTATTGATCATCACTATGATTGGGTTATAGGAAACCTGGGTTAAACCTACAGCTGTCCTCCCCTTAAATGAGGCCTGCCCACCAGCATATACATTTAGTCACGTCCCTTGTGATGCGATGCAAGGCGGGGGTGTTGCTCTTATTCATAAATCTAGGTTTAGCTTATTAGCTGTTGGGGGTTACAAATATATGTAATTTGTTTGAACATCTGATTCTCCACTCTGCCCACGATGCATTGCCAAGGTCAGAAGAATAAAAATCAGCTGTATTACTTTGTCACTGTATACAAGCCCCCTGGCCCATACTCAGAATTCTTAGATGAATTTGGTGAATTTATCTTTAAATTGTCAACTAGTTCAGCTAACATTCTGATTATTAGTGACTTCAACATTCATATAAAGAAGATTTTTGATCCCCTCAACAAATCATTTATGGAAATTATGGATATATTACGATTTCAGCAATGCATTCAGGATTCAGCGCACATTAGTGGGAATACCCTGGATTTGGTTCTCGCACGTAGTATTGCTGTCACAAATACTGACATCATGCCTCTTGCTTCAGTGATCTTTGGTCACTCACTTATTAAGTTTACAGTTTCACTGCCGTGTTTAGTGGAACAACAACCTAATTTATCATTGCAGCGATGCATCAACTCCTCAACTAAGACTGAACTCAAAGCTAAACTGCATGATATCTTAGCTTCATGTTTGGAAAATGCCCAATCAGTTGACAATCTTGTGGACAGTTTAAACTCAGCACTCAAAACTACACTCAGTATGATTGCGTCACCTTTATTAAAACCACGCCCACCCAAAACACAATCACCTTGGTTCAATGATTACTTGCATGACTTCAAGCATAAGGTCTAGAACGGAAATGGTGTAGTTAAAAATTAGAAGTATTCCACCTTGCGTGGCGTGATGCTATCTTAGACTATAAGCATGCGCTACTGGCTGCAAAACGGACTTATTACTCTGATTTGATCATCAAAAACAAGCATAACTCAAAGTTTTTGTTCAACACAGTGGCAACACTTATTCATGGACAACCACCTGTAGCTCGCTCTCCTTTTACAGCACAAGAAAATAGAAGACATCAGGTTAAACATATCCCAGCATGCCTCAACCCAGCCACTACACACTGTTATTGAGGTGGACGCCATTACTGAGGTATTACCTAGATTTACAGAATTTGATAGTATCTCACTAGGCATGCTGACGAAGCTCATAATGTCAACAAAAAGCACAACCTTTTTATTTGATCCTATACCAACAAAACTGTTTAAGGACCTGTGGTCCACTCTTGGGCCGACTGTGCTGGAAATGATTAATCTCTCATTAACCTCTGGATCTGTTCCTAAATGTTTCAAATCTGCAGTGATTAAAGAATTACTTAAGAAACCTAATCTTGACCCAAGTGTATTGAAAAATTATCGGCCAATATCAAATCTATCATTTTTTTCTAAAATTCTGGAAAAGGTGGTTTCACAGCAGATTGTGGACCACTTTACTGAGAATAACCTTTTTGAGCCACTGAAGTCTGCTTTTAGAAAATATCATTCCACAGAGACGGCTCTCACTAAAGTGGTGAATGATCTTCTGCTTACGATGGATTCGGACACCACTACGGTTCTGTTGCTGTTAGATCTCAGTGCTGCATTTGATACAGTGGATCATCATACAACCCCTGGCAAAAATTATGGAATCACCGGCCTCAGAGGATGTTCATTCAGTTGTTTAATTTTGTAGAAAAAAAGCAGATCACAGACATGACACAAAACTAAAGTCATTTCAAATGGCAACTTTCTGGCTTTAAGAAACACTATAAGAAATCAAGAAAAAAGATTGTGGCAGTCAGTAACGGTTACTTTTTTAGACCAAGCAGAGGAAAAAAATATGGAATCACTCAGTTCTGAGGAAAAAATTATGGAATCACCCTGTAAATTTTCATCCCCCAAATTAACACCTGCATCAAATCAGATCTGCTCATTGACTTTGACCCTATGTGTCTTTTTGCAAGGAATGTTTTTTGCAGTTTTTGCTCTATGGCAAGATGCATTATCATCTTGAAAAATGATTACATCATCCCCAAACATCCTTTCAATTGTCCAAAATATCAACATAAACTTGTGCATTTATTGATGATGTAATGACAGCCATCTCCCCAGTTCCTTTACCTGACATGCAGCCCCATATCATCAATGACTGTGGAAATTTACATGTTCTGTTCAGGCAGTCATCTTTATAAATCTCATTGGAAAGGCACCAAACAAAAGTTCCAGCATCATCACCTTGCCCAATGCAGATTCGAGATTCATCACTGAATATGACTTTCATCCAGTCATCCACAGTCCACAATTGCTTTTCCTTAGCCCATTGTAACCTTGTTTTTTTCTGTTTAGGTGTTAATGATGCCTTTCGTTTAGCTTTTCTGTATGTAAATCCCATTTCCTTTAGGCGGTTTCTTACAGTTCAGTCACAGACATTGACTCCAGTTTCCTCCCATTCGTTCCTCATTTGTTTTGTTGTACATTTTTCGATTTTTGAGACATATTGCTTTAAGTTTTCTGTCTTGACGCTTTGATGTCTTCCTTGGTCTACCAGTATGTTTGCCTTTAACAACCTTCCCACGTTGTTTGTATTTGGTCCAGAGTTTACACACAGCTGACTGTGAACAACCAACATCTTTTGCAACATTGCGTGATGATTTACTCTCTTTTAAGAGTTTGATAATCCTCTCCTTTGTTTCAATTGACATCTCTCGTGTTGGAGCCATGATTCATGTCAGTCCACTTGGTGCAACAGCTCTCCAAGGTGTGTTCACTCCTTTTTAGATGCAGACTAACGAGCAGATCTGATATGATGCAGGTGTTAGTTTTGGGGATGAAAATTTACAGGGTGATTCCATAATTTTTTCCTCAGAATTGAGTGATTCCATATTTTTTTCCTCTGCTTGGTCTAAAAAAGTAACCGTTACTGACTGCCACAATCTTTTTGTCTTGATTTCTTATAGTGTTTCTTAAAGCCAGAAAGTTGCCATTTGAAATGACTTTAGTTTTGTGTCATGTCTGTGATCTGCTTTTTTTCTACAAAATTAAACAACTGAATGAACATCCTCAGAGGCCGGTGATTCCATAATTTTTGCCAGGGGTTGTATTCTACTTGATAGGCTGGAAAATCATTTTGGGATTACTGGGAGTGCCCTTGCATGGTTGATGTCATACTTGACCAGTTGTTCTCACTGTGTTTTGTACAGTAACACTACCTCTAACCTTAGTGACATGAAATATGGTGTTCCACAGGGGTCTGTCTTAGGCCCTCTGCTTTTCTCCCTTTATATAGCACCACTTGGGCACATATTGCAGCACTTTGGGATTACCTATGCTGAAAATACTCAGTTATACATGGTGATAACTGCTGGTCATCTCATCCACATAAAATCCTTAGAAGATTGCTTTGCATCAGTGAGAAGTTGGATGTCCAGAAACATCCTACTTTTAAACTGTGATAAGACTGAAATGATGGTTCTCTGCTCAGCCTAGCCTCATGTGTCATACATCACATGGACAAAGTGAGGAACCTTGGGGTAATTTTTGATCCTTCGTTGTCCTTTGGCCTCCACATTAGAAATATTACTAGGACTGCTTTCTTCCACTTGCGAAATATAGTGAAGATTCGTCCCATCCTGTCTATGGCTGATGGTGAGACCCTGATTCATGTGTTTGTCTCTTCTAGATTGGACTACTGCAATGTTCTATTTTCTGGTTTACTGCAGTCCAGCATTAGGGCTCTCGAACTGGTTCAAAATTCTGCAGCCAGACTTCTGACATGGGGCAGAATGTTTGGCCACATTACACCAATTTTGGCATCTCTTCACTGGCTTCCTGTCTCATTGAGATTTTAAGGTTCTGCTACTAGTCTATAAAATTATTCATGGACTGGCACATCCCTACTTAGCTGACCTAATTAAACCTTATATACTCAGTGCATCATGGGAACCCCCCAGCAGTCTAAGTCTATAGCAGCATAACTAAGGGATGGTTCAGGGTCACCTGATCCAGCCCTAACTATAAGCTTTAGCAAAACAGAAAGTTTTAAGCCTAATCTTAAAAGTAGAGAGGGTGTCTGTCTCCTTGATCTGAATTTGGAGCTGGTTCCACAGGAGAGGAGCCTGAAAGCTGAAGGCTCTGCCTCCCATTCTACTCTTACAAACCCTAGGAACTACAAGTAAGCCTGCAGTCTGAGAGCGAAGCGCTCTATTGGGGTGATATGGTACTATGAGGTCCCTAAGATAAGAT